>NC_081194.1:50200655-50500655 GCF_902713425.1 Acipenser ruthenus | reverse complement strand
TGATGGACTTCACTGTGCTGAGAGGGATAATCAGCACCTTTGAAATTTTCTTGTACCTTTTTCTCCTGCTCTGTGCCTCTCTACCACTTTCTCTGACTTGTTTCGAAAGCTCCTTGGTCTTCATGGTTGCTTTGTTGGATCACTATGCGAGTTGCAGCTTGAAAGTCTTTATATACCTGAGGGAAGTTATCTACAAGTTAAACCACTGAGTACACACATGCTGAAACCATTTCACTAATTTTGTGACCTTTCAAACAAATCATTTGCACCTGAGCTGATTTAGGACTGCAGTAGCAAAGGGGTTGAATACTTACGCAACTGAGATTAATCTGTTTTTCTCTGTAAATCTTACTTAAATATTCTATATGCATTGTTTAACTTTATCAATATGGAATAGTTTGTGTAGATTCTACATGTAAAGTCTAATTTGAAAGCATCGTGGAGTACGCTCAGGTGCCAACAAAATGTTAAAACTTGGCAGGGGGGTGAATACTTCTGCTACCCATTTAAAAAAAAAAAAAAGATAGGTTTGTATTTCAATCCCATTGCACTGAAGCAATACAACAAGCTTGGGGTTTCTCAGTATTTAACACTAAGCAAAGCAGATTCATTCATTCAAATTCATTTGAAACCAAAACAGCATTTGCTCCAGTGCAAAGTTTGCACCACTTGAAATAAAACAAAGAATTAGCATACTAATGCAAAAGACTGTACAAGCAAACAAGCCACATTTTCCCCAAATGTAACAAATAGCTAATGATGCTTAACGACAGTATCTTTCGACTGCCATTCCAGCTGACAGTTGCAAAATCTGCACATCATTATTTTGTCAGCGTCAGCTGTATACACCCCCTCATGCTCAAATTCTTTGCAGCGTTGTTTAATTGTTATGCGCGGTTTAGGCATATTCTCTTCCATCACAATTTTAATTCCCAAATGACTCGCTTCAAATTATACATCTGCGCAAGTGCTAGTCAGAGCTTCCGTTTCCTTTCAGACCATGTCTATAATAATTGCTGAGCCTTGACAACTACGATTGCAAGTATTTATTTAAAGTATGTTATGTATAAACCTCACAATTTAAAAATGTCACTCTGTTTTATAATGATTTTTCGTGTTATTTATTTTTATATTTGCATTTCGTTATTTCATTTTATATGTTACATTTCATGTTATTTGGGATTTGCGAAAAACACAAGGCTCTAGATATAATTACTGTATCAAACAGCAAATTTGATCACATTTTGGGATTACCTGTAATATTTAGTTTTAGTGAATGGTTGGGCTGTAAATTAGTCCAGTATGGCTTCATTTCTTCACTTTGGACCTTTATTTTATTTAAATCTATGACAGTTTGAGAACTTCCTCTATTCACCAAACCACTACTCAGAAATAAAATCATGATGATGAAAGCTACATTAGACACACATTTATTGCTCATCCAAAGACTGCAAGTGCACTCTCTGTGTAATTAAAAACAACTGCAAACCATTTAAGATACATAACATATTATTAGTTGATGCATATTAAGCAAAACAAAATATCACTGTAAATAATTAAATAAAAACACTGTATTCCATGTGCTCCTTTGTACAGTAGTGACATTGGTCATCCTAATCAGCTCCACTAGAATGTATTACAATAACCTGATCGTATTGCAACACTGATCCTCCAGAGTGGTTACTGATTGTATCATCTTGGCTTCTCGTGCCAGGTAAAGTCCAGTTATGAATGGAACAGGCTGAAAGCTGGTTACTGTATTTGTGAATGGCCCGGATCATGTGACAGTCAACTCACAAACAACCCTTATTACTGAGTCTGTGAGCAGACATATTGTAACTAAACTACAGGAAAGGGGCTCGTTCATTCAGACAGTGAATGTTAAAGTTAATTATTTTAGTTAAAAAAAAAATGTACAGAAATACAGCGATGCTTAAAAACATAATCGTTAAAACGGTCCAATGAGTGGAATATACTGATGCTGATCATCTTTTTTTCCTCCTATTTAAAAAATAAAATCACCATTTAAGTATAGTCAATACACATCTTCTCAATGGTTATGTTTTGTGTGTATTAATAAACAAAATGTAAGTTTGTGTAGAATAAATTATTACCAATTATAAATAACACATATCACATTTTCACGGAACCAAATATATTATTACACCCATTAACATAAGTGCGTTACAGCAAAAGTTGCATGTCCAAATCATACGCCTTGCCCCTGTAAAGACCTCATTGAAGGCTTCTCTGTCTCTCTCCTCCCCCCCTTCCTCTGGAGCCTGTTTTTTATGAATGAAGTGCGGTATGCAAATGAGGGCGATTCAAGAAAAGAAATGGCGGATATTACATATCGGTCAATTCACTTACACAGAGAATAGTTTTTGTCTTTGCAAAACAAACACGAGCAGAGCAGGCTGAAGCATATATATCTTTACATCCAGACATTATCAGAGAAACACAACAAAGTACAAACAACATAGTTTTAACTTTACTCGATTCTAATAGACAAATATAGCATATAACAGACATATACAGTATATCTTTTTTTTTCTTCCTTTGGAAATCCCTTTCGATCCACCCCTAACCAAGGTTCTGGAAACAAGGAGCCCCCCCTCGTTGACTGACATGATTATGTATGCTACAACAAAGCTTTCAACTTCGAAACACTGTCCAGCTGTATCCAACAAAACTTCCCCAACTAAAAGCAACAATAATAATTTAATAATACTAATAATAAAGCCACAAAAACACAAGGCAATGCAACTTTTGGTTTCCCCTCCCCTCCGTGCATTCAAAAAACTTACTCGTCTGGGTGTGTTTCTTCGGTCATTTTTTTTTTTCTTTTCACCTATAATAATATCCCACAGCGGGTACAGACTGTACTCTCCTCATTTTTCACATTTTGCCGGTTCTTCTCTTGCTTTCTTGTTAACGCGGGTCTCTGTACAGTGTAAGCGCACCCTTTTTCTTGCCGTGCTGGAGTGTGAATTTTGTTACAAAACGCCAGTGGTTGTGAGTGTGCGGTGCTGTTGCTGGTGGTGGCCCCGTTCGAGCCCCATCTCCTGTTACTCCATGTTGGATTCTCTCAGCAGCGCCGCCGACACGGGAGGAGGAGGAGCAGGGCGGAAGCGATGACGTCAGCCTAGCAACGAGTTCCACCGCAGCCTGGGGAAAATCTGCAGACCCGTAACCGTCCGCGGGAACGGCTCTTTCAGACCAACGCTCAGCAAAATAGTGCTAGGCTTGAGCTGGAGCCAAGTTATTATAACGACTGCTGCCGTTTGTGTTATAGAGTTTCAAGATAAAGCTTCTGTAGTAATTATATGTATTAATATGACATACATGGTATAGCCTCATAGTAGCAAAAGAGGTGAGTGTTTAAACAAAAAAAAGTAACACAGGCCGTATTATTATCCCAAATATTATTTTCTATAAAATAATTAAATAATTAAATGTTAAAATACAACTTGTTGCTATGCAGATACTAAATAATTAGATGAAGGGGTTGTTTATGTTGCTGTTCATCAAGCAAGATACAATAACGTTAGGTTACTCACGTAACCCTGGTTCCCTAAAAGAGAAGACCACCACCAACGACATTATGTATGGGATATGCCTGCTCATTGGGTAAGTATTTTCTGAGCTCTCTATACCAGAGCTGCCGATAGGCCCACTGACGCACTCGGTTCCGCCCACCAAGGGATTAAAACCGTCATCCTGATGAAGCCATTTCTCTTTTTCCATCGAACCTGTGAGGGCGACCGATGCGACCTCGTGGTTGGTGGTCGTCTTCTCTTTCACGGAACCAGGGTTACGTGAGTAACCTAATGTTCCCTTTCAAGTCAAAGACAACCACCAACAACATTATGTATGGGATAATGTATACCAGAGCTGTCGCGAGGGAGAAGGAACGGCAGCATATGAGGGACGCATCAGCACTGCATAACCCAGGGGTTAGCTGTGTGAATCTACACCCTTAAGGACCCTCGTGCCTAATGAAGGCTGGGCAGGGTCTACCACATTAAGGCAGTAGAACTTGGAGAAAGTATGCGGCATAGCCCAGCTAGCCGCAGTACAAATAAGGGACAGCGAGGCCCCTAACCCTCTACTCCGCTCGCTCCACTGGCTCCCGATCACCGCTCGCATCCAGTTCAAGACTCTTGTACTAGCCTACAGATGCCTTGACCAGTCTGCACCCAGCTACCTCCAGACCCTCATCTCTCCCTACACCCCCACTCGACCTCTCCGCTCCGCCTGCACTAGAAGACTAGCTCTACCACCGCTACGCTCCCCTGCCTCCAAAGCCCGCTCCTTCTCCACCCTTGCTCCGCAGTGGTGGAATGACCTTCCTACAGATGTCAGGACTGCCCAGTCCCTGACCACATTCCGGCGCCTCCTTAAGACTCACCTCTTCAAAGAGCACCTGTAGAACTCCTCTGTTTGTATCCTGGGTCACTATCACCCTTCATGTAAATGTGCTTTATTTTGCTCTTATCAGCCCCTATTTTACTGCATTTAATCCTGTACTTCAGAATACTGTAATCTGCCAAGTTTTTAACCTGTAGTACTTTGTATTTAATCACATCCTGATGTAACTATCACTATTTAATCATATCCTGATGTAACTATCACTATTACCTGCTGTATTATTGAATTGTGGTTTGTCAAACGTGTACTTTACTTGAACAAAAGTTATTGTATTTCTTGCTCTTATTGTATTACTTGTATTGTAACGCTTGAAATGTATTTGCTTACGATTGTAAGTCGCCCTGGATAAGGGCGTCTGCTAAGAAATAAATAATAATAATAATAATAATAATAATATGGGGTGTGCGGCTACCTTCCCAGGTGGGGGCAAGCCGGCACCATCATACGCAGTCGAGACTGTGTCCGCAATCCAATGAGACAGATGTTGCTTTGAGAGGGGCTGTCCTAGGGTCCGTATCCCGTGACAGACAAAGAGCTGGTCAGAATGACGCAGAGCTCTTGTCCTATCCACGTATCATCTCAATGCCCGCACTGGGCAGAAGAAATTAAAGCTCTCATCCTCCTCCGAAGAAAACACAGTGACACCCTGCTGCCATTGTCCCAATTACACATGCAGGAGCTGTGCACCGACAGCGCCTGTAACTCACTGACTTGCTTAGCGAAGCCAAGAGGAAGGCTGTCTTTGTAGACAGATGCTTCAACTCTATGGAGTGAATAGGCTCAAACAGTGCCTTCGTGAGAGCCTCCAGTGCAACACTCGGGGAGGACAGTCCTCCTAGGAGGGCATAATCTCCGAGCTCCCTTTAGAAACTGGGTCATCAGAAAATGTGCACCTGGAGATACTGAATCTATGGGGGCATTGCATGCAGAGATAGCCGCTAAACACACTTTCAATGTAGAAGGAGATCTTCCAGCATCGAGCAGTTATTGCAAAAACTGCAAGATAACTGGCATTGGGGCAAGAAAGCGGGTCGTGACTTGTAGTCAGACACCAAATCTGGAAATACTTCCACATGTACGCATACAGCGACCTAGTGGAGTCTGCCCTAGTGCTCTGCAGAGTAGCCACCACCGTGTCAGATAGCCTTAGGGCCAGACCTAAAATTGGAATCTGGCAGGTTCTGGATGCCAGAGAGTCCCTCCTGCCTGACTGAGGAGATCCAGGCGAAGCGGGATCTCCCAGGGCTAGCTTCGTAAGAGCTGGCATAGTCGAGAACCATGTTCTCCTGGGTCACCGAGGGACCACTAGGAGAACTGTCGCTTTCTCTAACCGGAACTTCTCCAAGAAGGCCGGGAGCAACGGTATGCATAGAGGAGCGTTCTGAGCCATTCGTGCGGAGGTGGGAGGATATCCTCCACCATCTCATGGCCGCTGAGCATGTGCGAGATACTGTCAGACGATGGTGTCTGTCACGCTTTGGGTGTAATGGAACGCATTGAGCCACGCTTTGAGCGGGCGCATGCGTAGCAGACCCTGCTCCATGGCTGATATGGCCGTACTAAGGTGATCTTCGATCCCTGTTGAACAGGGAGAGACAACACTGAATAGCTGCTACTCTGTCGTCCGACAGGTATGCGCACATCGTACTGGAGTCCACCCGGAGTCCCAAGTACGTTGTGCACTGCACTGGTCAAAGCCGACTCCTTTGCTAATGGTGAGGCCCAGCCTCGCCAGATGCTGCGTCACCATTGCCGTGTGATCCACTGCTCCCTCCCGCGACAGCACAGATTAGCCAGTTGTCTAGATAGCTTAGTACTCTGATCCCCTACTACGCAAGGGGGCCAGGATAGCATCTACGGCAGCACGGAGAAGTCGTAATGCTTCCCTGGAGGAGAAGCAGAAATACTTCCTGTGCACTGGACAAATGGGAACGTGAAATACGGGTCCTGTAAGTCCACGGTGGTAAACCAGTCACCTTGTGGGACGGACTGGAGAATGTGACGATGAGTCAGCATTTGGAACCTCCTTTACTTTTGGAATCTTAGGTCTAAGATGGGGCGGAAACCGCTGTCCTTCCCAGGTACTATGAAATATCTCGAGTAGAACCCCTCTCCGCAGGAGGTGGGGGCTACGAGACGGATGGCTCACTTGCACAGCAAGGCTGCCACTTCCTCTTTGAGTATTGAGACCTGAAGAGGGTCCGACACGAAGTGTGCGAGACTCATCGGAGGAGAAGGTCCTCTGAGCACCCAGGTATCTGAGGTGCAAGCACGCCAATATTGCAGCTGTTGTATGGTAAAGGGGGTCTGAGGCCGCAGGCCCTCAGGGCTTCTGTTGAGGATGGGGCGGAGCTCTCTGAGGCATCTGCCTAAAGTGACGGCCCTGGAATTGCCTCCTGGAATTCTGTTGTGCAGACAGACCGTGGCCCACGTTCCTGGCGGTCTGTGGAGGGGCTCAGTTTTCCATCGCCACTGAGGCTTGTAGGCGGTGCCTCAGGTCACCCAGCGGGGCCGTGGGTACTGGGACCATTCTTGTGACGGTCCTCGCCAATGGCTCGACCTACTTCGCGCCGGGTCCTTGCCGGAGGGAGCGCTGTAGGATCTCCTCCACAGCTGGACCAAATATATGCCCAGAGCGCATCTAATAACGGCACCATATCCGCATGAGGTACCCTAGCTTGCGACAGCCATAACTGTCTGCGAGCTACCACCAGGCTTGCCAGGTTTCGGTCTAGGGCTTGCCCTTGAAGGCCAGACATCTGGAGCAGCGTACTAGATATGAGGCAGAGCTCCGTGGCCACCGGCTCTGGGAGCGGGGTCTCCATGAGCACGCCATCCAGGTGCACGGTGAGAATACTCACTGTGTTAGCTAGGCGAGTCGCCTCCGCTTCCACTGCATAAGCCCTCTTTAGGTGTGTCTCCGTAACCCTACATTGAGGGTTAGAGCACATGGGGCGTCTGGGCGATCCACCCACCAGAGGAGCCTTAACCAAGGCCGCGATAGTGGAGTCAACTGGGGGGAAACTTGCCAGCCCCAGTTTCTCCATGTCCTCTAATGCAGCGAGCCTAGTAGCTTGCTCAGTGGCCGGGGCTGGTGCAGGTAGCAGCGGGGCCGGGACCTGTATTGGTACCGCAGGAACTTGCTGCCTAGACAGAAGCTCAAGGACCTGTGTCATCTGCTCCTTCAAGTAAATAATGTCCCTCGCTTGTTTCAGACACTTCACCCTTCTCACCTGGGGGAGTGGGAGCGGCTGCGAGGTCTAGGCGCAGCAGCCTGAGCGCAGGGAATCTCCTGTGAGGGGAGCGGGGGTGGGGCCCCGAGTGCTGCTGACGGCTCGGCCATGGGAGACCATTTTGTAGGTTTGTTAACTAAATTCATATCCAACACACAGAAATCCTGATTCACTTCCTAATTACATCAAGACAAAACAAACATAATGCATTTGACAGGTATATATGGTAATGTGTCTAAGGGAAAAATATGATAGCTAACTTATATAACAATTATAATTCACTCTTGAATATACAGTAGAACGCCAGAGTTAGGAACACCAGAGTCACAAACTGACCGGTATGCCGAACACCCGCTTTTAACCGGTGTCCCAGGAAATAAGTTGATCAAGCTCTAGAATTTAAAGGGGAGGTTACATTGTTTCTAATGTAAACAAGCCTAGGCTAGGAAATAAGTAGATCGAGCCAGGAAATAAGTTGATCAGATATATTAATGAACAATAAATAATTTAAAATTAATTTTGTAAGTATAATTTACATCAATTAGTAGATTGGATTTATTCGGCAGTATGCTGCTAGATAAGATTATGTGAATATCGCTTTACATCCGATATATTAGCCTAACAAAAATGCATAATTTAAAATGACTTTTGTACGTATAAGTTACATTAACATGTAGATCGGATATATTCGACAGTATTACGCTAGATAAGGGAATGTGAATATCGCTGTAATATATACATTAGCAGCAAATAAATAATTTAAAATGAATTGTATGATTGTACATTTCTGATTGTGTATTTCTGTTTGTGTAACAAACGTTAACTAGCAAAATGGGTTACGTATTAACATTATTTTGCATTTCTGGAGGTGTTTTTGTTTTGGGAAGCACTACAGTATGGACAGCAGGTATGCAAGCGATTGTCCAAAAGTTAAACCATGAGCTTCAATCATGGAAAAAATTAAACTCCATGCTGCGATTACTAACTAGGCCAAGGTGCACATCAATCACATGATGTACTTGAAAAACATTGCTTATACAGTATTATTATTTTATATTTGTTCTTTAATTTATTTTTACATACAGTACTTTGTATAATTAGGACAGAAAACGAACAGGAGACTGGTTATCATAGTGCATGTATTTCAAAAGTTTGGGAAGAAACAATAATTAATTAAAAACTAAAGTGTTAACGTCTTTGCTAAACCATGGTAAATACCTGTAGTTCAATACCAACCAAGATTTTGTGTTGTGAGAGAGATCATACAGTATATGTAGGCTACTGTATACCAGCATCATTTTAAAATGGTAAATCCCTGTAGTGCAACAACCAATAAGACATGTAACGATAAAGAGATACAGTATATTGAATTAAACTGAATTATCACGATTTAAAATCATGTAGATATACACATATATACGGTATCTCTCTTCCTCATTATATATGTCTGTTGTCTAGAATAAAATACGACTTGCCCTGCTAATAATATTATGAATGCAGCATGTCATTATATTACTGAAACATTTTAATTTCGATTAAAGATTGATAACATTTTGCTGTGTAAAATCATTTAATATATAAATAAATCTGCGCGATCACACATAATAAACTACATCAGATTGACATCGATGTTATAGAAACATAAAAAGACAGAGGTTTAAAACAGTTTACCATAGAAACAGTCGTCGATCACACATTTTAAAGTTCATACGAAAAGACAGTGGCACACGCACCAACATACACAGTCTAATAAATAAAACGGCCAGATAAAAATAAAAAGCCATGCAGTGAACCTCCCCTTTAATCAAATTGTAGCCCCGCCTTACTACTTTTTGTCTACTTTTGCCTTACTGCGCTTGCGCGATCAACTTATTTCCTACGACACAGGAACCACATAGGCGCTCCTATAGCGGCACGCTGGTCACGGAGAAGGCAAAATTACTGTACCACTATTTAGAAAGGTGAGGCAGATTTCAAAGCAAGTACAGGCAATTTTATGAGGAACATTTTAGTTTTAAACAAAGCACACATTTTTTTTTTCAAGCCAAAGGAGGCTGAATGACTGAGCAAGCTGCACAAATGCATTTTGTTAAAATAAATGTAGCCTTTTTCCATTTATAGTACTGTTTTAAAGACTTTAGAACCAAAACAATGTGAGTATTGTATTACTGTACTGTATCCTTGTATTATTCGCCAGACTGAGGGTGTAGACAGCAGGTGTCCACATTTAATAAAACCATTGAAAAATCAGTTTTCAAAGTTACAAACATTTCAGACTTACGAACAATCTCCATTTCCAAGGTGTTTGTAACTCTGGCGTTCTACTGTACTGTACTTACGGGAACACGCATTCACACTGTGGTATCACAGTGCACAAGTATAATATTTAAAAAGCCTGATTTGAAGTTTGGTACGGAGCCCGGGAGAGGACATCAGAGAAAAAATATATCTCTCATCCGCAGGTCATACTATGTCATGGCCAGGAGATAAAGTAGAGACAGTAGCTCGTGCTCATTACTTACTTAAAATAGCTATCTCGTGTGCACAAGGCCATGAGATAGTAAATCATGCGCTATATATATATATATATATATATATATATATATATATATATATATATATATATATATAATCATCGTCATCATCATCTTCAGCCTTTTCTTCAATCCACTGCTGGACGAAGTACCCGGTGTTGCATGACAAATTGGGGACCGGTAGCCTTATGGTTTCCTATAAGTTAACGATCTTGGGTGTCACACAATGCGCTTGGGCCCCTTTCCTTTTTTTTTTTTAAACACTATTTTTTTTGGTTTTTGCCATTTTTAATTTTTTTTAAATTTGTGTTATTTATATTTATTTTTTTGGTTTTGTGGGTTTCTTTAATTTGAGATACATGGGTACTGTAGTGATCCAGCAATGGGATTACTAAATAAAGTACCCCGGGGGTCAAAATTTTGGATCCAAACATAGCCCTCGAGCTTCCCCTGAATGAAAGAGGAGGCCATGCAAAGTTTGGTTGCATTGGCTGTCATGTCTAGTTAAGTGTTACATGTATTGTAAGGGTACGGGGCACGCCGTTAGACTGAGGGAAGGGGGAGAACGTGCGAATGTGTGTGTGTGGGGGGGAAGTTGGCGCCGCTGCCGAGGGATGCACCAGTAGGAATCATTCTTCGCCACTTTCCAGAAACGACTGGATCCGGAGGGTCGCGGGGAATGGATCCAACTGATTGATCTGGGTGGTGGGTGGGCTATATATAGGGGGAGCAAGCCTCCGCGGCAGGAGAATGCGTGCTGACTTGAACTTGTAGGGTTGTTGTGAGACTGTGAGGGACAGAGAGAGAGGCTGAGAGAAAGAGGACTGACCTGTGAAGCAGTGAAAGAATCCAAAAGCGAGTCTGAAGAGTGGAAAAAAGATGGAGCGAGTGCATGTGTGAGGAAGGAAGACAGCAGAGAGTGAGACAACGACAGTTGAGTGAGGGAGTAGGCGATTTTGTTATTTTGGTGTGAACCCCGGCCCAAACAGGGATTCATTGTTTTTCATCGGTTTGCTTAAAAAATAAACCGGTCTTATATTTGGAATCCCACCTGGTCTTCGGAGTCATTTAATCAAACCTGACGAAAGTTACAATCTTCTCTCTCTCTCTAATACATACACACAAGGCCGTAGCCAGCTATGAGGCACCCGAGGCACGGGCCTTGGTTAAAATCATACTAATCATTATTTATTTAGGCTCTCTTACATCTTTTATCGAATTCACAGGGCTGCAATTTGGAAGGAGCCTCGCAGCTGGCCAATCACTTTAATGAAAGTAAAATGCATAATCATGAGTAAAAGCCAGAACACAGACAAACAGCTTATCAAATCGACTGGTCAGCCAAAAAGCTCAAGCTGCAACCATTTGAACTACACATTGGTATGTGCTTACAACTAAACTCACGCAGCTAAACTCTCCCCGTCTTGTCAACCCGTATAAGATCATTTTATTGGAAGGTCTGTCTGAATAAGCACGGTATCAACACACTGAATGTAATTTGGTAATTAATTCACAAAACATTACGTATGCAAGCCACTCAAGTCTTCTCAATATTTACAACAAATATTCTGGCATTGCTACATTTCTTATTTTCTTGTAATGTTTTATATTGAATTTGAATTTTGCTCAGAATAAGTGCCTCTATCATTTTTTATTGCTGACTACGGCCCTGTATACTTGTTTAAATACCCTCTATTTGCAACAATGTTATTTACCATATGTTTGATACACTATACTTACACGGCATTGATACCTCTTTGATTGTGTTGAACACTCATTCGTCTTACCAAGTGGTAGTTAAAAATCTGGTGAATTAAGGCAAAGGGTACCAATATGACTTTCATAGAGTTGGAGTCATAAATATTGGTACCATGTGCCTTAACTCAGTTAATTCAACAGATTTTTAACTACCACTTGGTAAGATGAATGAGTGTTTAACACACTCACAAGAGGTATCAAGTATAGTGTATAAAACAATATTTATAAAATGTAATACATTGGTAAATAACATTGTTGCAAATAGAGGGCATGTAAACTTTTGACAACATATATATATCATGTCCCCTCCCAGGCTCCGTAGTAGGGTACTGATGGATTACATACAATAAAATGAAACCTAGCTTCCACATGTGAAAGACTAATCATAAGAGACAGTATGACAACTTATTTGTTTAACACAGCATATTGTATATTAAATATTTGGTCACACTTTATTTTAAGGGCTTTTTTTTATTAACTGTTAACAAACAGCTAATAAACATGTTAATGTACATTATTTATTTTCTGTTAACTGTTAGTTAATAATATATAATAGGCCAGCTAAAACTGCAAACACCAGAGCCCTATGGATGACCAAACAAACACCAGAGATCTATGGATGATCAATACCCAGTCAATCAAGTAGTAATCTTTAGCAAACTAAATTAGGTTTTTTTTATTAACCCTAACTCTAACGCTAACCCTTAGCTAAAAATTAACAATGTTTGTTAATAGTTAATAAACTAAAAAACGGCCCTTAAATAAATATTTATATATCCTTCAAATATAATCAAATGTTTGTACAAATTTAGCTCCCAAGGACCACAGGGTCAATTATATCAAATAATAGAAATACATTTCAAAACAATATACAATACAGTACACATGTATTCAATAACATGTATTTTATTACTATTTTTTATATGAATTATTTTTTAAAATACCGGTACTGTAAAAAGCACTACACAATTTTAATATTGGTTCAATACACACGGACCACACGGACATTTGCAGCACAACCACTTTTTTATGTAGTAAAATGATTTAACTAGAGCACCACAACGATGAATTGCTGAAGGTTGCAATTGGATTCTGGCGGATGAATACAAAGCAGGCAAATCGGATGTGATAATGTGGATAAAAATATCAACAATCAAGTTCAATGCTCAGATTCCGAAGAAGGGAAACGTTTTTTTCTTTCTTTTTTTTTGTGCAAACCCTAATTGAGTAATCTGAAAAAGCTAAAGTGTTAAACCACGAAGTTTAATAACTTGGTTAGAAAGTTTTCACAACAAAACACAATTATATATATATATATATATATATATATATATATATATATATATATATATATATATATATATATATATATATATAATTGGCATCATTGCTAAACATTGTTAAATGTCTGCAGAAAACGTAAAACTTATTTGGCACGAGGTTTGCTGTTCACTAAAAACTTCAAGCTAGCAGTAAATTGTAAAACTAGTATATTTCTCCACCTTGTGGCCAATAAACGCAACGCCACTGTAAAAGTCTGTCAAAACACAGCCTGGATTATAAAACAAAACGTTGGTGCTTTAAAACATAATACAAACAGTACATCCAGGTTTTTTCGTAATATTAGGAATAATTTAAATAAAAACAAAATAAAAATAACTTTGTTGGACCAAAAAAAATATGAAAACATGATAGAAAATGGAACTTTGTGTGTACTGTTTTCAGTCTCTCACTTTTTGATACTGGTGCTTGAATCCTGACCAGAAAAGGGTTCAGTTTAGCTTTTAATTTTATTCAGCTGCAATACATTGTCAACAATCATAACAACTAACAAACATTTCAGTGGACAGTGTTTATATCATAACCAAATCCCATAACTGCCATCTATAGGATAATTGCTACAGTGGTGCCGGTGATAAGGGTCTGTAGCTTCCCTACCACCTATTAAGGTAGATTTAATTTAAAAAAAAAGCCCAGGGCCGTCGTTATTTCCCTGTTTTATAGTGCTATTCAATCAAACAAGCAGTATGAAAAGCCGCCATTGGTTACTGAGGAGCCGAATTGCTTCTGGAAGTTTTACAAGAATTCAGACTTTCATAATACTTTAGCTGTCCTCAGTAACCAGATGATACTTTTCCACCGACTCAATTTTTTCAATCATTATGTCTTCTTCCATGTGACCTCATGAAGTCGAATGCAGGCGCGCGTTGGAAGTTCAACATTGAAACATGTGTAACTTCATGTTTACTGTAATCTATTTGTTTTTTATATAGGAAAATGTCAGCACTAAGAAATGGTGGTAATACATACTAGGAATTATTATTTCCCGCTGGGGATGAAATCAATAGACCTTTAACAGACCTGCTGATATAGTGGAGGCGGTCTTACATACATATGTCACACTTCAATTTTTTTTTCCATATATATGGACAACCATGGGAAACTTTTATAAAGTTAAATGTAATATTCACTAAAATGTAGAATAATTGGGGTGATGAATCTTGATTCCCCAGACCATCACAGAGGTTCTATGGGCAAGAACAGAATCAGATCTTTAACCCATTATTTTTCCATCTGTTCCATAGCAGTTCACAAGATTCAACCAATGACCTTCATTGTTGGTGGTATGACCTAATCGTAATGAACCATGTGCCAAATGAAGACTGCTGTTTTACAGAACTCATATTCTTTTCTTCAGTGTGTAAATGAATGTTCAGGTTAGCGTCTAATAACCTTTTTAGTGCCTCTGACAAGGTTTTTTTTTATATATATATATATATGAGGTGAGTGTGGAGATGATGGCAGGTCTTTTCTGTTTCAAGAAAACTACAGAAGCAAATTGACTAGAGATGGTTCACCTTACCACTCTGCAGTGACCCCAAGAGGGGTCATTAACCTGGCAACATCCTAGTTGGTACGAGGCTGTATTGTGAAATTCAAGTTGGGCATTTAAAAAAAAAAGAGGAGAGAAAAGGGGTACAATTATTTGGGATCATCAGCTGCTGTCTTGGTTTGCTTTGTAAAGTTGTTTCTGATTACATTCAGGTCTACACAGATGCCTATTTATTTAATATATTTTGGGTCTGGGTAAGTTACTCCCAGACCCAAACTAATTTCACAACACCACACAAACTGTCAGTAATGAAAATGATGACCAGATTTCAAAATGTTACTGATGAAAACAGAGACGTGCTCATTGAAAATCAGGAAACTGCTCCACAAGAAAAAATACATTGAGTGATATACATTTACAAAAACTTTTAGTAAAAGCATAACTGGAATAACATTGAGAAAAGAGGATGAATCAAATTACAGTACAGCAACCTGACAACATTACGGTATACTGGGAAGCAAAGACATGTATTTAACGTAACACAAATATGAAAGTTCAATTTACTATGGTAACCAAGTGGACTTCACAAAAACAAAACAAAGTTTAGTGGCAAAACAAAAGCATTAAACAAACAAGGGAAGGGAAATGGTCATATGTGCTACTTTTTGAAGCTATTGTAAAGGCTACAACTAATTATAACAAATAAAGTACACCAAAGTGTGCATTAAAAAGCCTGTAATTGTATCTCTGGCTTGTGGTGACATTCGGTCTTGTCATTTATCTTGAGTTTATTCCTTATATTATCATTATTGTTATTGATGTTTTATTTTTTGAACTGCCTGTTTTGTCACATGTAACAATATATGTTTATACACCATGCTTAAGGGATGAGTAATGATTAGTTGTAGTGATTGTGAGAGGAAAATTATTAGAAATGGAATCAGCATAATTTATTTGTGAGTTAGTTTTTCTCCTTGTTTAAGTCTGTACTTCAAATCTGGAAAAAAAAAAAAAAAAATACAACAAGTTATCAAAAGTTCCCAGCCATTTAAAGAGGAGATATAAAAAAAACACGAGCCAAGTTACAAGGAACAATTGGGGCAACCTTGGCCAGCACCAAGCAAATAGGCACAACTGTCAAAGCGGTGGGGGTCAAGGTTGCCTCAATTGTTTCTACTAACTTGGCTTGTGTTTTTCAGGCACAATGAAAGCAGATCAAATGCATGGATAAAAGTGCCTGAGGTCTGTAAAAATCTGCAAAAAAATGGAAGAAAAAGGAGGATATTTTTACCTTACTTTGGTGAGTTATTTCTCTTACTGTATGACAGGTATTGACTTTGTTTGCATGCATTTAGGGCCCCCCTCTCTATAATAATAAAACTATGCATTAAAAAAGAAAAAAAACTCTGGCATTGCATGAATAAACCTAGTGAAGCAGCAGATATTGTCTAGGCTTCATTTTTGCAAAGATATTAACCAGGACATCAAAATGAAGTTTCTTTTTTTTTACCAATGATTTTTCAGTAGCCATTACAGGCAGATCACTCAGATTGGGCATGGAAGTTCATAAATAGGTTTTAACCAAACTTAAAACAGAAAACAGAAGGTCATTGCTTGCAGTGGTTACTGGAAGAGTGATGACTACCTTGATGATTTTTAGTAATATATAAGTAATAGCAAGTATCATTTTAGAGTTGTTCTAATAAGCTCAATAAGAGAATAGAAACTACCAGTGCTGCCAGTTTAGCTTTTCGTTCCCCTCTTCGACTCAGTAACTTCTTAATTAGTTAAAATTGCACTGGCTATTATCAGGGCCGGCACAAGGTTATGCTGTTGCATTTTACGTATTACTGTGTAATGTGAAAATAGTACAAAAATTATGTTTAATTAAAACTACCGAATATGATTTAAGTGCATTTTCTTTTTTTTTTACATAGAGAATTACAGTGTATTTACTGCAGCTGTTTTTTTTTCTTTTTTTGTAGTCTTTTCCTTCCATCTTTGACATCCAGATTTGAGTTTCTTTTTATTTGGAGGTTCCAGAGGTTTCATTTTTGATGGTTTAAAATCGTATAATTGTAATAGGCGTTCAGACGTTTTGATAATAATAGACATTATGATAGTGTGGTTTGACAAAACGCTTGTCAAATTAAGTCTGATTGTTGGAAAGTAAATGTGCCAATTATAGAATGTATTTAATTGGCACATTTGTATAATGTATTTTAAGATCAGCCAATAGCTTTTGGCTTTACAAAGCCCTGTAGAGGACGAAAGCCAATAGGGAGTGAGAAGAGGCGGGACTAAGGGAACAGGAGGCAAGCAGGAAAAGAGGAAAGAAAAGGGCAGGGATCTGAAAAGTTTCACTGCACTGGCAGAGTTAATAGTGCCATGGGAGGATGCTGTAGATGAGGCGTATGAGAGGAAGAAGCTGCGGTATGCTCAACTAGCCACTGAAGCGGAACAGCGAGGATGGAGAGTCCGGGTTTACCCAGTGGAAGTGGGTTGTCGAGGATTTGTGGCACACTCTACAACCCGGTTTCTTAGAGACGTCGGATTCAGTGGCCAAGAGTTGCGTCGCACAGCGAAGAACTTATCTGAAGCAACAGAGAGGAGCAGCAACTGGCTGTGGTTGAGACGGAAAGATTCTGGCTGGGGAGCTCAAGCACAATAGAAAGAAAGAAACGCTGATGTACAGGTAAGTAAGCTGGGCTGAGTTGAGTGGGGGACAGAGGGGGGTGATGCTGGGATGCCAGAATCACCGTCGAGCCCTCTTGAGGTGTCGTGGGCTAGTCGACGAAACACAGAGGATGGAAGGTGCCCACTTGAAGACCCCAGAGATGTACCCTACTTAACTCAATCCAGACGGTTGTCATGCTGATGCACTGGGGAGGCCGCACTGTGGTTGATCCCCGGAGCCAGCATCGCAGCTGTTGTGTGTGCTGATGCACCAGGGAGGCAAAATAAGCTGATCCCTGGAGCCAGCATTACACTTCAGCCATTAACACCAGACAGAAGGATATCTACATCATCATATGGAAGGAAACGTAAATGGATGGAGACACATATGGATCACATTAGTTTACTGTAAATCTACGTCTTAGTTGGTGCTTATCTTGGCGAGAGCCGAGTTCAAATCAGAATGAAGTTTTAACATCTACCCCCCCCCCCCCCCCAAATGACACCCCTGGTTGTGGACTATTTGGCTCACTGTAGTTGCCGTTCTGTCTCGATGGCTGTGTTTATTCATTTTTAGAAAAGGAACCTCAGGAAAGAACAGAAATACAGCAATGATTGGCTGAAACACTTTACAGCACTTTACAGCATGTTGATGCAGAGTCGTTATCGGCATGAGATGGGATGTTGGTGTGCGTACCTTGTGAAAGATTTCTGGGGGCACACCTGGTCACATACAAGGGAAACATACATTTGTGCTCTGCTAAATTCCACTATTTCATTTATGTACAGCTCCAACATAATGTTACTTACATTCTATCAAAACCAGCCTCTAAAATGCACCAGAACGAGACTTGCACTGAAACCAAAAGTTGAGTAGCTCTTTTAGGGGTTTTGTTTTATGGTTTTAAAATTGGTGTTTAAGCAAAGAGGGATAAAGGAAATGTTTTGTGTATCAGTGATCTTCTCTTTGGAAAACTCACTCAATACCGTTTTGTTACATAAAGCCTCGAACATAATGAGTGCCTTTCAGGGGTCTTTATGACTTCCTCTGTAATTTCCTGAACACCTCCGTGTGCTATTAAAGCCTCGTTGTGTATGGTAAAGAGGGCTTAATCACAACAGTAAACACATACAACCCCGAATGACGTATTTGTCAGATGATAACCAGCCTGACTTTGAAAACATATGCTCTTTTATTCAAAATACAGTTTTACCATGAAAAAAATAATACATTTGATTGATGAGATATCAATTTTAGTTGTAAAAACAACTGGCTCTTTTTGAAGTCACGTTATAAAAGGCCACTATTGTTTTTGTTTTTCAACAAAAACAGATTCTGTTTTACAGTTTTAAAAGCTTCTTGGTTGTGTTTTATTTGAATTTAACTGGTTTATGTTTGTTTTCTTTTATAGTTTCAGTTCCTGTATATTGTCATTAGACAATTTAAATCAGAATGATATAAATAAATGATAAAATGGTGAAACATCTTTTGAAATTTGTGTTGTAGATGACCACTGTGAGAAAAAAAGAAAATCCCTAGTGCTTACATTAAGGTTTTAACAACTGTCGAGTTTTATGTTTTTTATTGACACAGATCCCCCAAAAAGTTGACAATTTGAAACAGTTCACAATTTTCACCAGGAGAGGTAGCCAAAGGGTTACAAATCAAACTATCTAATTATATTATTCTTTGGTGCCTACTGTATCTGTCCCCATTTAAAACTTCAGTAAACAAAACCTAAAACTTAAAATACAACGTTCCTTTTATCATCTTCCTGTTCTTCATTTATACTATTTTTTATAAAAACAGGAGACATGGAGACACAATACGTGAGACTTTTTTGGAGCCCACAAAGTGCTTTCATGTGTTTCCAAACGCTCTCAGACTTCAGAGAATGTTTATCTTTTAAAACAGACTTGCCTGACCAGAATACAACTGAATTTGTTCAACAAGGGCAGTGCTTGTTTAAGTCTTGGTCTTCAGCTGTTTCAGGCACATGTATGCAGTAGACAACATGCTACTTCGTATTTCCTATCTTTCACAATTAACCACATTTTGTTAAAATGGTATGCCAGGGGTCCCTCCTCACACTGGACACATAGTGAGTGTCAAATGATAGAATATATTGATGTCAATGGAAAAAAGTCACACTGGCCTTGGTGCGAAGCAAGCATATTTGGAAATGAATTGTTTATATTTTTGTTGTGCGCTCACCCCTGTTGCTTTGGAAACAGCCTCTCAGGAACCAGGAGTGTGTGTCTTTCATGTGGAAACAGCAATTGTTTCGTGTGACTTCTCGCTCAACTGAAGGAAATGTGCTTGCCACAATTCAAGTGTAAAGGAGGACTTTATGATTACTGGTTGAAATTCTGTTGACAGCCCATTTAGTCAGACACACCTAACTTAAGTTTACACATGCATAACTCATAACCAACTCTAAAGTTAAACACCTAAAACATTGTTTTATGAATATGTGCCACAGACTTTAAATGAAGCCTGAAAGCTTTATGTATAAGACTCTTTTTTTCATATAAGCTATTTTGCCATGGTTTAGCAATGCTCCACTAGATAACAAATATATAAATGCTTTTGTTACGCCCACAGTCAGGTTACTATTGTTCAACGAGTTTCCCCTAAGGCCATTAACAGCTAAACCTGCCACTACCGGTATATTGCTAAATTGTTACATTAATATTAGTGGTGGGCAACGATATGAACATTTTATATCGATATTGAGCATGTATTTCAGTAGATAATATCGAAGTCTTCCAAAAAAACAGAAAAAAATAATCACAGAATATATATAGCTGGTGGGCAAAAAAAACGGGGAGGGAGAAACAAGGCAGAAACAGCAGTATAATCTTATTGTTGTATTTGGATTGACAACACTTTTCATATTATTATTTATTTAATTGGCAGATGCCTTTATCCAAGGCGACTTACAATTGTTACAGGGCAGTACAAGGTCACAATGCAAAATCGATATTTAAATACAGTATAGTTTACATTAAGTGCAAATAATAATACAAATATACAATATGAAATAGGATGCAACAAGTTAGGATTAAGACAAGTGATATCTACAATGACATAATAGTCCAATAGTGCAAGGATAGTGCATTAGCTGAGGGTCCAATACGCCGAAGTGGCTTGCAGAGAGGTGCTCGGGACTGGCCCGTGGGGCCCTTGCAGGCCATGCAGTGGTCGCAGCGGCGACTGATGTCCTTCACGTCCCAGTGGCAGCTTCCCCAGTAATACAGCTGTTAAAGCCATCCGAGGGTCTTAGTAACGCCAAAGTAGCCGGTACCGGGGGTCCGTGTACAGCCAGTTGGACCGTATTCCTGAGGCAGCTTGGTACGACGAGCTGCCACCACATCTCTTGGTTAGCCGACTCCTGCCACCATCACCAGAGTCCCTTAGTGGCTTCCGAGTGGAGAGCAATGGGCTTTTGCTGGTCGACAAGCCACTGAATAACAGGTTGGAGATCCGGGTCTCGTTCCTGTCGAGTCTGCCACTCTGCTGCTGGAATCTTGGCGACTTCTCCGTTAGCCACTCCTATGGCTTGGCACCCCTTCCCTCAAAACTCTAGGTCCCGGTCCTCTCTCCATTGACAATGGCTGCAGTCTTCTGCTCTATAAGGACGGCAAGATATGGCGTCTGCTTTTTTATGCCGCTTCCTGGGTCGACGCTGGATCTGGTCATAGGCCTATAATGCTTCTATCCAGTGCGGCAGCTGCCCTTCTGGTTCCCTGAATGACAGCAGCCACTGGAGGGCAAAGGCACACTGACAGGTGTCATTCCACAGGTAGGGCTCCCCCTTCCGCAGTAGTCGGTGGAAGGGGGTGGCAATGGTGGCAAAATGCGGGACGAAGCGGTGGTAGTACAAGGCCAGTCCTAGGAAGCCCCTAAGCTGGCATTGGTCCCTTGACGTCGACCAGTCCCCGACTGTAGTGACCTTGGAGGGGTCTGTCTGGATGCCCTACCCACCCACCTGATGTCCCAAGAAGGTGGCCTCATGCTGCAGCAACTGGCACTTGTCTGGGTGTTTGAGTCCTGATGCCCTCAATGCCCACAGCATTGTCGAAGGTGGGGACTGCACCAAGAGATCATCTAAGTAAAAGAGGCAGCAGCTTGTTGGAAGGCCGCTCCGCATCTTCTCCATTAAGTGCTCAAACGTCACTGGGGTGTTGCACAGACCGAAGGGCCTCGGCCTGTTCAGAAGGCATTCGGTCTCGCTTGTGGGGCCAGCTCTACCTGCCAGTACCCGCTGTTCAGATCGAGTGAACTGAATCATGATGAGCCGGCCACTTGATTCAGACTCATCAATCCGGGACATAGGATAGGAATCTTTCCGGGTCACTGTGTTCATCCAAGGGAATCAACATGAAGCTCACTCCCCTTAAAGCTGAGCTTACCCTGTTGGAGGTCCAAGGTGCCGCCAGCTTGATGAAGGAAATCAAGACCCAGGATACAGGGGTCCTGGACCCCTGCCACCCACACCTCATACCGTATGATGAGTTTCCCAATCTTGATGTCCATCAGTTCTCCACCGTTTGGAGCTGGACAGTGGTGGGCTCCAATTGTGCTTGCAGGCTCCTGTGGCCATACAGGGGACACCTTGCACACAGTCTGGGATATCGTAAGAAATCCCCTGTTGCTGTTCTTCCCACTATCACTGCAGGTCCTTGCTGGAGGTATTGAGGTAGAGTCTTCTCAACCTGTGAAATAGGCTGGCACACACCTCCGCTGCTGTGGAGTTGGGCCGTCTCTCCCTGTGAAGATTCCATATGGTGGGTCTTGGGGGCGCGGTTCCAGCTTCATGACTCCCCTTTTACTTGAGTCCTGCATCATTTGCCGACGGCTTTCCCGAGTCTCGTGGTTGCAGTGGGGTTCCTGCTACTGGACACTGGACGTGAAGGTGGCATGGGTGGCATGGGGGTTGGGGGGCTAGGTCGTCCTCAGTCACTGGCTGCCAGGGCTTGGCAGAGTGCAACCACTTCCGTTTTGTGTAGTAGACATCTTTCACATTTCACATAGACTAGTCTGTTTTCATGCAGAGGTAATATAGCTTACGCAGCGCTTCATTGGGCATGCGCCAGTACATCTGACAGTACACGCGGAAGTCAAGTTTTCTGGCTCAGAAGAGATGCTCCAGAAGAATGATTTTGAACATTGGCAGTGCGGCATTTTGCAAATGTTTGGATGTATAGACATTATTATACAATGACCAAATACATTCAGAACAGCAAGGTGGGATAGTTTATGTTTTATTTTTCATATAGTGCTGATGTACCCTTGTGACAGAGACAGAATGATTCTTGGTGATAAATCTCCAAGTCATCGACCCGGAAAGGAAGCGTTGTGGCAGCTGCGGCTTGGAGGAGCGGTTGCAATTGTTAACCAAGGGGGCATGATTGACAGTACATAAGGGGATGTAGCGAGGTGATCTGTTCCTTTGTATGGTTAACCCGAACAACACTGCACCATTGTTCACGGATTCATTGCATTTTCATTACTTGCACGTTAGCACTCACTGTGGACTTGTGATCGTGTGTGTGTCTTGTGTGTGTTTAATACTGTGTATTATTTCATGACTGTAACCCGTAGTTAAACAGTGCAATACACATTGCTGTGTATTGCCTGGGATTATTATTTGCGGTCACAAAAGACCTGGAATTATAAAACCTCTACTCCAAATAAAACATTGTTGGACATTGAAATCATTTGTTTGTCGTTACTTGTGCACTGCATCACCTCTACACCTGCGCACTGCAAAAAAACCCTGCAAGATACACTTTAATGTCGAAGAATATATTTATTTCTGCATACACATTTTCCATTAACCACCCAGCTGGTTATCCTGCGATTTCCACGTGCAGTTTTGATTTTCACTGGTAGATGGCAGCATTCCCTAAGAAATGTGCTTGACAGACCGGCTATCCATAGATAGCACTGCTGAAAGTAAAAAAATGGATGCCTGCAGCTACAGAGGATGAGATGAGGGGATTTATTTCTTTGTTGGTGTTACAGGGGGTTGTAAGGAAACCTTGTCAGGATTGGTACTGGTCAGAATGACCGATTTATTTATTTATATTACCTGAAACTGTGGAAGGTACAGTATATAACGTGATTTAAAATTAGCGATGCAAGTTTTCAAATGTATATGTACTAGATAAAGACATTAGCATTGATGAGAGTTTGAAGGGTTTTGAAACCTAATCACACAAAATTCATTTCTAAAAAGTGATATGACTGAATATGTGTGAATTACTTTTAGCCACACTGTTATTATAATGCTGCAACTATATATATATTCAATGGCAAAAACTTTGTTAAAGTAACGTTAAGGTTTGTTTGCAAATGTCCAAAAGGTTAGGAAATTGCAAGTTAAGGTAGCTACGCAACCTTAACTCTGCACCCTTATGTGTATGTTTCCTGTCACACTTGACATCACATATGACATCATCAATGAAATGACATGGGCAATGACATCACTAAGCGCATGACAAATTGTCCCCGAAGACTGGCCAGACGGAAGTCGTTGTGATCTATATTGTTATAATGCTACATTTGTAAACAGATTGTTGTTATTTAAGTTCTATTGAAATAATATAGTTCTGTTTTTCATAAAACAATAAAGAAAGTGTATTTTTAAAAATACAGCACAATTGTTTTGAAAACTGTCGAAATTGCTTCTGTCAAAAGTGTTCTGAAAAAAGGACACCAATTCCAAGATTTTTAGTGAATTTAAATAGGAAGAGAGTCAGATAAACCCAATAACGCCTGGTCTGGGGGAGAACACTCCACTGAACAATGCTTGGTCCTGAAAGGGTTAAAATGGCACAATTCACAGTGTCGTACAGCGATAAGATCTAAAAGAACCAAAATGGATATAGAGTTTCATCAGATTCATCAGGAAGTCGAAAGTCGAAAACCAGACTGAAACTTTTCAAGGACCTACCATATAATTTATTGTGGAAAGACCGCTGCCACTCGGGTTCGTTGTCCCTTTAAAAATTGACCCAGACACAGGAACTTTGGTTTTTCAAGCACAGTTGCGCTATATTTAAATTCACAAAACAAAATAAACACAAAATAAACACCTAGCTCTAAATGAGCACTAGCTAAACACAGCGGGAACCTAACTAACCCACAGGACGGCTAAGCCGTTTACCTGCCAAACACAAAAACACACTTTTCTTCCAACTTACTCTTTTTATGTTTTCCTCATGACTGCTAGGAAGCAGAGCACCTCTCCTGCCTCCTTCTCCTCAGCAGCCCTGAGCAATCTGACTGCTCCTCTCTTATACCCTGCACCTGGTTCTAATTTAATAATGATCTCCAGGTGCAGGGAATAATTAAGCAATAAAACAATTAAACAATAACAAATACAATTAAACTAAACAAATGTGCCTTTCACACATGTTTTTCTTCCGGGAGGCTTTAACCCCCTCCCTGCTGTCTTACAATATATATATCTATATATATATATATATATATATATATATATATATATATATATAGATATATATATATATATATAATTTAAAAAAAAGTTATAAAACTTGTAACTGGTGCAAGAACAACTGCAGTACAAGGGTGAAGACTTGCAGCTCTACAAAGCAAACATACTGTTGCATTTATACATTTACCGATTTAGTTTTGAGTTCCCACAGTAATTTGTAAAAGATGTATGCTAGGCTGGAGGAAAAATCCTGCATTATGTCCAAAGCTGAGGCCATTTTTTTCTCTAATTGTAAAAGCAAGACAGAGCCTCAAGATGTTTATATTAGGGGTATAGACCATTTTATCTCCTGTCCCTCTTTACCAGTCAAGACAACTAAAACCATAATCATGGCAGTAACGTGCAGTAGCATTGACGGAACAGCTAGATTAAATTTGGCTCAAGCTAAGGCTTCTGTTGTCCCTGATGATTATCTTACTAGTCTTCTTGTGTGGTCTTTGTTTTTTGGTGTTTTTTTTTTTTGCAGTTCCAGAGAAAGATACAGTATAAAGTTAACTGCTTTTACACAGTGGCAACACTGGAATATGATTAAGTGCAGATTGTAATGTGGCTCCACCATACAACTCCATGTAAGTATATAGATGATGTGATCACTGGGACGGTATTGAAAACCAAAGGGTCTATAAAATGGGAATTGTGTATACAAATGACAACCAAAAATAAAATTATAATAGGGTATATTTGCAAAAAAATTACTTGTGAAACTCCTATTTTTTTCCATGTGTATCAAATCCTGTAGACCCACTTGTGCAATTTTGCTCATTTTAAGTTAATTATTTAATGTGAGCGCCATCAAAACAAGTTTAGTAATTTGTTTTGCATTATTTGTTATTATTATTTGTTTATTTAGCAGACGCCTTTATCCAAGGCGACTTACAGAGACTAATGTGTGTGAACTATGCATCAGCTGCAGAGTCACTAACAATTACATCTCACCCAAAAGACGGAGCACAAGGAGGTGAAGTGACTTGCTCAGGGTCACACAAGGAGTCAGTGGCTGAGGTGGGATTTGAACCGGGGACCTCCTGGTTACAAGCCCTTTTCTTTAACCACTGGACCACACAGCCTCCTATATGATGGGATACATATTGAATATGATATTGTTTAACAATGGCAATCACACTTAAAAATTAATGGATAGCAGGAAACAACACCTTAAAATTAGCAAAATTGTGAAGGTGGGTCTACATAGGGTTCAATGCACGTGGAAAACATGTGACAATAGACAAGGTTGTGGGGTGCACTCCCAGCCCCACGCTAAAAATGCCCCTGCTTTTACAAGAAGCTTGGAAGTGGGGCGATACAAGGAAAAACAACTGTACCATAACAAAATGCATAAAAAGTTTTGTATTTTTTATTTTTAAATGTATGGATGAAATTGAGTCCAAACATAACTTTATCTGATGTGGCCTAATCAAAACTAAATGAGTCACTCTTTTTAATTCCTAAACTTCAGCCAAAACCGAGTCAGTTTTTATGTTTAAAGTGAAATGTATGACAAAAATAATAACAGTGATAGGTCTAATGTCAGCAGGCATCAAAGTATCCTAGAGTTGAAAAATGTCCTTTATGTAATGAAATGAGATTTACATTGTTCTTTATTTTCTTTTGTAACCCATATTCAGTTTAATAACAGCAGGTGATTCAAGACCACTTTAGCCATTTTTTTTATTGTTTTTTTTTTATTTATTTACAGTACTGTTCAGCTGCTGACGCTTAAGAACACATTTAAAGCTGGAGAAATACGACCTTGGTAAAGACTTTCACACTGATTTTCTGCCTTACAACATTTTGCAGTATCTTGCAAAGTGAATGAAGCCTGTCAAAATGTCAGTGAGAGACATACTGTAAATAGATAAAGGTTTTCCATGAAATATTATTTAAAGTCTACACACCCATCAACTATGTATACAAATTAGGCCTTTAGGGCAAGAGCTTGTTTTTTTCAGTTCAATACAGTCACACCCATTTATTTTTGGCATAATTCATGCACAATAAAACTTGGCAGCAATGAGGATACATTGGCCAGTGACCAGCTATGCTTCACAGTATTTCTATGAATATGAAATCTGGAAGCTTACACAGACTTACACTGTTTCTATAGCAACTGGTGTTTGTTGTGCTAGCACAGTGCTTTTAAAGGTATGAATCACTTCATTTAAAATGTAATCCTTCAGCACTGAACAACTTATAATCAACATCAAAAAATAAAATAAAAAGAAACAATAAGGGAATGGCACAATGGCTTGATACATCAAACATTTCTTTTTTTGTAATTAAAACTTCCACAGTCAGATGTTAGAATGGGTCAGGAGTAGGGGTGGTCGTAGTTTAAATGTTAGCCAAGTGTTAAAAGTTTAGACTTTTGCCTTTATCATTGTCAAAAATATGCAGGGCAATATAGGTGTAAAGCTTGGTGTTTTGGCAGTAGTAAGTGTACAGTGTCAGCCAATTTATTTAATGTTAAAAAAAAATCTTCACTGTCTTTTATGTGTACAATTAGGTGCTATACACACACAGTCTTATGCACACATACATGTTTCAGTAATTTATTTTAGTTATGGTGGGCTTCTTATGATGGCTTTTGTGATTCGTTACAAATTTAAATTGGTAGCCAATCAGAATGTTAAAGTTTAATCATTTAAACATTACATTTTAAAAGTTCAGGAAGTTAAAACAAAAACTAACGACCGTAATTGTAAGAAATTGTTTGGAAATTACTTCAGTGTCCGGACAACACAATTTAGAGTTTGAGAATCAAATACCAGTCTTCATGTTCAGAGACCAACACGCTGTCGACTATGCCAAAAGGATCTATTTGTGGAGCAGACAGACACAACGATAATATAACTCAAGCATGTGGAAAGAAGATAGAGGTCGTGGGAGCCTTGGGTTACACGCATTGTATAACACACACCTCTTGTATACCCTAACAAGAACAAATTCAATAAACCTCACCTTTCATGTAACACCTACCTCTTTACATGACTTTTCCTAAAATTTGTAAATTAAAAGTGTGTTATATTCTGAGAATTATGGTATTTTTTTTCATCAATATCTACATAATGAAATTAATTGAACTAATTTCCTAGTTTGAATATTTCTTTATAACATTATGTGTGCTTAAGTCCTTTTTTTGCATTCAGAGAAAAACAGAATGCTTGGACTGGCAACAGGTTCTGCTAACCAAATTATACTCAATAAGATGGTCTTATTATAACTTATTATAACCTTATATAATAAGTTCTAAGTTATAATTATAACCTAATTATTGTAAATCATCCTAATTCAAAAGACGTTGTTTTAATTCTTAAGAATACAATTCTAAGTATTTACTTTCACCCCTCCTTTTGAAAAAATGGTTTGTACCTGTTGTCAGTTGATTATTCTTATAATTTAGTTTAGAAGGACCATTAAGACATTGACAGTTACTGTCTGCAAGAAGCTTTCAGGCCCAACTCTTCAGCTGCTATTGTTATGGGATTGTATACAGCCTACAGAACATTTTCAGAAGGAAGTGCAAGGCAATTACGTGGGATACCAAGAGGATCGAGTGCAAATAAATACATATAATAATCCAAATTCACCAAAAACAGTTTCTGTTCTTAGCTTTGTATCCTTTCTGTTGTGTGAAATAATTACTTTACAGCCAGCAACACTCTAACCACTTACACTAATCACAAGGAAAGTAGCCAGTGGCAGGATTGTATACCAAATCAAATCAGGATCTTTTGGACATTAGCATAAACAATAAACAAACAATTCAAAGAGAGTTTACAGAGTAATGAGGCTCTATTCTCACTGTGGCAGACTTCGACACAATTACCACCAGATACACAAGCACAATTCTGCACGTGGGCACAGAAATACAGATCTTTTGGTTGGGACAGTAATAACTGCAGCTGCTGAAGAATTCCTTGTAAAAACACCACCTGCTGCAGTGTGAGCTGAGCCCTGTGACTGTGGTTTGAATCCTGTTTGCTGTGCGTTGCCAATTTTGACCCCTACTGGTGAGGCACCTGGCAAGTCCAGGTAGAGATTTTTCAGGCTGGGCCACAACATCTGTTGTTTAGGTCTGAGTCGCTTAGCTTGACAACAGGACATGAGTCACCCCTTGATCTTAAGTTCTCCTCATTGCTCAGTGGGTTGCAGAGATGAGGGGACATTCAAATCGGACATTTAAAATTGTGTAGAAAAAGGAGTAAAATATGACTTAAAAAATCATAAACACAAATTAACACAGTGTGTTTGACATCACAAGTACAGCTTCAGCTGTGGTTTAGTGAGACGACATTGATGAACTGTTTGTACCAGAATAGTAAAATACTGGAATGATGACTATGGCGGTATGTGTTTGAAGAGCTACACATTAAGTTTCTATATTGTTTTATACAGTTACAGCCACCATGGTTAAACAATTATATTAAATGTATTTAACTGCTAATAATTTTAACGCATCAGTTTAAACACATCAGTATTTTCGTCTGTCCAAGACTCCAATGATAGCTTGTTTACCTACATCAGGTTCAATATCATATAGAGAAAAATGTGTTAACACAACTAATGATATTAATGATACTAATCGAATATCCCACCCTTATTTCTTAAGTACATGAATTCTATGTAGTAGTATGTAAAAGCTGTTTACTATTTCAGTATCCAAAATAGTTTATTAGTGGCCACATGAGCACACCATCTTTAACTTCATGAAATGTTGTTATGATGGATTAAATGCTGTTTGATATTCATGAAACCGCTTTGTTGTTAACTTAATCCAAACACTCTTTCTTTAAATAACTTGTGAATAGGACCCAAGAGATGGCATATCCAACTTTTTATTTTATTTTATAATGCATACACTGCAGAAGCAATCTGGCATGCTTTAATGTTTTCATTTGATCTCTACAGCTCTGCAGATGAGGAATTTGTGGGGTAATTTTTTTTCACACAAGCAGCCTATTGATTTATGAAAAATACATTTGATTTAGAACAACCACACAAATAGGATAAAACTAGTTAATTCTTTGCAAACCCTATATTTAACCCCACATTTTAAATAACTTTTGATCCTTGATTTCTTTTTTTCAGAAACCTTGTGTTCATCATAGCCTTTGTAAAATGATATTATCAACAACAGATAAATTTGCATGGAATAGAGATATCTAGTTTCAGATGTGGGGTTTTGGTCTCTCAAAAAACACTCAAGTTTTACATTTATTGTTTAAGACTTCACAAGACCAGATCAAAATACAGCCCTTGCAACCACATCTATCCATTCATCTATGCATGTATTTACATGTAACCAAAAACATGTCTGCCCTCAGGTCTGTACATGCATTTAGTTTTATAGGGTTATCTTGGCAAAGTATTAGGGTATAAGCAAGTTTTTTGCTGAGGTCCTATAAATTTGGCATAAAGACACCCTACCTGCCTACACACCTATTATAAATGATATATTTAACATTTTATAAAAAAGGATACACACACAGTATTGATGTATAATCAGCATATCATTTATTATCAGGCAGTCCACAGTGGTGTGGAATTCATATCACACAACGCCCGGGACAAGAAAAAGGGACAAGAAAATGTTTTTTTTTTGCTCATTGGACACTACATCCATTCTGTGCTAGAAAAAAACTCCGGGTAGATTTATGATAACCTATTACATGTGGTTTGGGGGGCATTAGCTAGGCCCCCTCTATCCTATCATTTTCTTTCATCAATGAAGTCTACTCTATTTAAATCATTAGTCACCCCTATGGAGTCATCTTGTGTTTAGTTTTCGTTCCTCCTCCTCCCTCCTCCTCCTCTATAATCTCAACTGCCTTTGCATCGGTCTCCTCTGGGGGGTTATTGATTCCACTTTCTCCAACCCTTTGTTAAGCATCACTTAATTAACCTTGTAGAGGAGAGTTCTCCATGAGTCAGATGGGACCCCTGGCCAAACCCCTCCTTTAGCATGCATGATCCCATGTCTTCTTCTCTTTCAGGTTCTGATGCCTCTATTTATGTGAGCGCCCCCAAGCGGTGGAACCCCACTAATTTGTTGGGTCTCCTCAAAGACGGTGACCCCTCTCCTGTTTGTTGGTTCTCCTCAGAGACGGAAACCCCCTTCTATTATGTTGGGCTTTTGAAGAGGCGGAACATCCTGCTCTATATGTTCTAATAACTACTAACTCCATGTTTTTCCTTCCGGTTCGCGAGCCTCTTCGAATGTCGGGTCATCTCAGAGACGGTGCTCCTCTTCGTATGTCGGGTCACCTCAAAGACGGTGGTCCCTCTCCTGTCTGTCGGGTCTCCTCAGCGATGGAAACCCACTATTGCATATGTTGGGCCATTGAAGAGCCGGAACCTCCCTTATGTGTTAATATTACTAATCAATGTTTTTCTTTCTGGTTCGCAAGCCTCTTCGTATGTCGGGTCATCTCAGAGACGATGACCCCTCTTCATATGTTGGGTCATCTCAGAGATGGTGACCCCCCCCTCCTGTTTGTCGGGTCTCCTCAAAGACGGTGGCCCCCCTCCTGTTTGTCGGGTCTCAGCGACGGAACCCCACTATTGCATATGTTGGGCCATTGAAGAGCCGGAACCTCCCTTATGTGTTAATATTACTAATCAATGTTTTTCTCTCTGGTTCGCAAGCCTCTTTGTATGTCGGGTCATCTCAGAGACGATGACCCCTCTTCGTATATTGGGTCATCTCAGAGACAGTGACCCCCCCTCTTGTTTGTCGGGTCTCCTCAATGATGGAACCCCCATTCTATGTGTTGGGCCTTTGAAAAACGCGGAGCCTCTCTCTTTACATGTTTCATCTGTTACTAACTCAATGTACGTAAACATCACCTCGGGGGCATAGCTCACGCCCTGTGAACTAGAGAGCCACGCAAGTGCAGTGCAGCCAATTATCTTTTTAGAGTTACCAATTTAGTCACTCTTCTGACAGACCAACATGCTGTATGCTTGGGCTCTGTTCCACAATGACATCCAGCAAGTGGTGTGGACACTTAGCAACCAATAGTACCCCATGGCCGCTGAACTATTCAAGTGACACATACAGGATCACAACTCTTATGATGTGGACCTAATGGGCGGCCATCTGCAGCAGAATTGTTGACAATAACTTGTTTAAGGCAGACTATCGATTTGTCATTTCGACATTTCCAAATGATATATGTTTTTTGTTATATGCACATTTAACAATACAACCCCCACAAAAAATGATTTATGAATACAGCACACTGTTTAAGCAAAACTGCTTTGTATCCTTGTAGGATGTTCTCTGGGGCAAAGCATGTTTGATTGTGAGATGCTACAGTTTGTGTGCAAATAAGTTACATTTTTAGGGTTCATCTTGGAATTACTCACCAACCAAAAGTGGACCACAGGTTGGAAACACCCTTAAAGGGAAGTAGCACAGCCATATGTTTTCCACACTGTAATAGAGGTTACAATCCCTTTAAATGTAAAAAGGGCCTGTTTCAGTCTGAGGAAAGGCAGTTGAATATCTTTTGGATCTAATGGCCTTGGAATGGTGTTACTGGAATTAAAGTGGGGCCCTTGGAGAATTAACGCCTTGCACTTAAGCTGCTGTTTCCTAAAATCCGATTTAAAATGAGTTTGTAGGATTAAAGAGTGTTCTCTCGTTTTTATTCAGTGTTTGAACACTTGATCACAGAGGCATGCTGTAATCCAAACATCAATAGATCCTCATCAAGTCAGTCACATGAAGCTTGTCCTATGACAGTGGATTTATGTTTGTTTGGAGTTGTCCGTTGTACCATTTATTAAGGTCACAGCATTTTCTCTTTGATATTTGATGCTGAAAGTCTAATCTGCTAAACTGCACTTTTTTAAAACATCTGAAAACATTAAATAAGGAGGCTTTGTTTGAAAAAAATAAAAGATTAAGTAAGGCTTGCAGATCACATATCATTTTTTTTAGGCAAAAAAGACAAACGATTTCTGTCGGCAAGTACAAATTACAAGTGATTTACTTTACTACATGAATTATCCTTATAAGCTTTATAAAAAATAAATATGCACACTTTCTCATGTGTTACATCAACTCTTACGTTGTCATAACACAATCTGCTCTGTGGAATCAAACTTCATGGTCAAAACAGAAATTGTAAATACATACAATTCTTGTATCAAACTTTTCAAAGATTTTTTCTTTACTGTAGTTATGAAGTTTTAACTTGATCTTGGTGATTTTCAAAAAAAAACACCAAAAAACAGTTCTACAGGACTTTAAAACAAAATGATATACATAACACAATTGTTTTAAAAACAAAAGAGGGGTAGTCTCATGTAGGTTACCTGAATTCTTCTAGTTAACTAAGCACTTTTCTCTATCTTGGAACACCCTTTCTCTTTCTGATTTAATAATCACATAATCCGTACTCTAAACCAGCCTGACCACTGGCCAAATTCAAGTGAGGGATGTTAAACTAGACTCCAGAGCATACTATATAGAAGATGAATGCCATTGTATTTGCTTTTCCACTTACTAAAACGATCTATGAGATTAATACCCCTTTAATAGTTTTTAATAACAAACACTAACCATTTTTTAAATTACCTAGGCTAACATTTTAATGCTGATCACTGCAAATGCATTTGTTACATTGTTACGTTAACAAACATCATTGAATAAGTTAAATACATAAACCACATAATAAATAAGTTACACATGTTTATTACTGTTACCACGCAAGGCCGTTGTTAGTTTAGGGTTTCAGGATCAAGGTGTCCTAGAGTAAAATATGTGACCCCACAGTAAATATGGACAAATTTGAGAACGTTGTGGGGTTTTCAAATACTAATTTATAGCTAAAATGTACATAATATACTGTAAAATTGTATTATGTATTATGCATTTCTCTGTATTTAAAGTATTATGGATTTTCTTGTTGTTACTGCATCTTGTAAAGCACTTTGTGATGGAGTCCACTATGAAAGGCGCTATATAAAATCAAGATTGATTGATTGATTGATAAAATTGGTATGTACTAATTGTGTATTCATTTCCATTAGGTCAGGGTTTGATTTTTAAATAGTGCACACAGTTGCACTAAACTTATGGGGTAAGACATCTCTTTTGTTTTTAAGTGTCACCAGCTTCTTTTCTCAGCCTCATCAATCATCCTTGGTTAAGTGCCTTTAATTCTTCAAATAACAAACTAACTGACTTTCATGGAGGGATAATGTTCATTATTAAAATCTGATAAAAAGACAAAAACAAATGGAGGGGTACTTGCATAATATTTTACAGTACAGGCTAATATGCATGGATGTACATATTTGTTTGTTTTCAAACAATGGTGGAGTTTCAATGCGTGTCTATTTTAGCTCGAGACATTTGCACGAGAAAAATGTCTCGTGTAAAATGCTTTTTTGGGTTTCCATTCGCTCAATTTATTTTACTTGAGTAAACCGGGCTTTTCACCCGACGTCATGCAAATGAATAGGAAAGGTGGGGATTGATATGTAAATTAGCTATGCGTAAAGTACTCATGCTGTTTTTGAAGATTACTAGTGAAATTTTGTGAAAATGTGGTTTCCATGCGCAGAGAACTGATACATGAGAACTGATACATGAGAGAACTGATACATGACCTTGTGTCTGGTTGGTTAATAAAGTGTTTTACTGCTCTTGTCCAAATTGTTTTTCAAATGTCATTAGTGGGGTGTCATGTCCTTTGTTGTGAATACTGTTTCAACTAATTTATCTTACGACTCATTAATTAAAAATGAACTCGGAGGTATAAAATGAAACTCACCAACAGATATTGCAGATCAGCACCATGGCTAAAAACCGGCAGAGACGTTATATATATTTCCTTTCATTCAGACAATGAAAGGAAATATATACAAAACTGTAAACCCACAACATGATATACAACATACAACAAGTTAAGGATAAACACGCTCATTAACATTTACACTTGAAATGCGGGTTTCCATGCAAAACTGGGCGTGGATTTTCCCGTGTGTTTTGTCATTTACACAAGTAAATTAGATTTACCCTATCCCTCTCTTTGGCAGTTTTTTTCGGCCACAAACCTGATTTACACAAGTAATTCTTCCAAACGTGTATGCGCATCGCCATTTCACATGTAAATTGCCCCGCATGGAAATCCCATGAATGTCAGCTGCTGTGTACTGCTATGGCCAAAAGTTTTGCATCACCCTATAGAATTAACAGGTTTAAAAGGCACTGCATACCAACAGGACACTCAGTACTGCATCTCCAGCCCCGCCCCACCACTTGTTCGCTGTATTTTTCACATACCTCTTCATAGTCATGCTTACCGATAAATCATCTCCTGATCACTCGTTTTATCACCAAACTCCTCAATAATGCGATCTAAGTCATTATTGTATTACTGTAACATCTCAAAAAGCTCTGCAAATGTCTGTGATATTCTTCGAGCGCTGGATGCAGAAGCAGCTATCTTGTTTGTTTATGTCCGTGTTATCTCTGTGGTGCCGGGGCTATGTGTATTGCTCAGATCCTCCACTTTTTTTTCGGGCTTCTCTCGGCTCCTATCGGTCTCACTCGACCACTGAATGGTTTTCTCGGCTTTTTCCTGAGAAAAAACGACTAGACTAGAGACATCGTCTTTTTGATGATGTCGGACAGGGTCCGACATTGGACCGGAAAGGGAAAATTGTAATGTCGGACCTGGTCCGATATAGGACCACAAAGGGTTACAATGCTTTGATTATCAAATATTAACAAAAGTAAATATTTGTGTTACTAACGATACCCCTGTTAAGACTAACCTTCGTCTTAAATAGCTGTCAGGAATGCAGTTGTAACCTTAAGGGACTCTCCCATAGATTGCGTTGGATCGCTGATCAACCAGCGGGAGTGGGGTGTCGTTGTTTAAACTTTATTTTCTGTACTGTTTAGTTTAGTTAATTTTTCCCTTCTGTATTATTTTAGTTTAGTTGTTGCACCTTTAATTCTTCCTTTAGTTTTATTTGTAATGAAACTGTTCCTTTGTATTCACTGGAAACGTTGTGTAGATTATTTCGATAGAGGTTGGGTTCTACATGATTTGAATTCAAATAAGGTATTTCATTATTACAATTTAAACTAGTCCAAATACAAGTATACATTGCACACTACATTGCTAGACAACAAATTGTCACAGATAAGCTTTTTGCAGTAGCTAATACTTGTTGTGGTCTGATTCACCCTTAGTAATCATTGATGATTATTTGACAATCAACCTGGGGTGTTCCTATGAAAATATGTATTTCTTTCCACGTGAGAACAAAACACAGACTTTTATTTATTTAACTTTTTCCTAAAATTTATTTTACCCCTGATTTTCTCCCCAGTTATGCTCCTGCACCATAGCAATTCCCTACACAGCTCAAGAGAGCTAAAGGTTCAGTGGACCTCCTCCGATCCCATGACCAAGCCAATTTTTTCTTTACATCCAGAAACTCAAGAGCAAATGTCAGTGAGCTACTGGCCTTTGGAGGACAAAGTCCAGCCCTACAAGTGTCTGCTTGAGCTCACCAGTGGCCTGTCCAGTAGGGTCCACTGTAACCCAATAAGGAGAAACAGTTCTTGACGGCTTTGCCTCCCTAATCCTCCCTCTGGAATCCCCAATGAAGACCGGTGACTTCACACAACCAGGAGGCACACCTGCACTCCCCCCACTGCATGATTCACTTTGCATACCACGTGGCTGTGCTTTTACCAGGTCAGCCACTCAGGGACTCAGAGACTGCTCTTTTTTGTTTTTATCAAATTTGAAATTAGCAGAACAATCAACAACAAATGCAGCACCATAAAATCTAAAATATGTATATTTAGTTTGTAATGTTCACAACAAGACTCAATGTCCTGCAGTGTGGGGTTGTGCAATAACTACCTGAATTGCCTCGAAGCGCTGCAGGACTCCAAAAGAGGAACAAAAAAAAACTTTGAGGTGTAAACATTTGGGAGGGAGATTTATCACCAAGAATCATTCTGTCTCTGTCACAAGGAGATGAACCAGCTTCATTACAAAATCTTAAAGGAAGAGGTAAAGAGAACCACGCAGCTAGCTAAGAAATAAAGTATTTATTTTACAGCTGCTGAGATAGAACTGGCACATTTATAAAACCACTTAGGGGTAGAGTTGTCATTCATAACTAGTAGATAGAACATGAGAAGAGTGAAGTTCTGCCAACTTTTGAGCAGCTTCCTGCTACTTCTGACAAGGTTTTTAATTAGGAGCTTGTAGTCCCAGTCTGTGGCCCCCCTTTCATCCAATATGCAAAACTCTATTCCCTAGAAAGGGAAAACATTGTGCAAAATGCATGATATTGTAAGTGTGGGGAAAAAATGCATTGCAGTTGTGTGAGGTAATATTACTTTCTGGGTGCCATTTTTGTCATAGGAAAAACATGGAGCTTGGCAATTATTAAAACAATATAAATATGGCCTCAAGCGACTTCATTGCCTACTTACTGTACATGTAATACATATTAATTTTACCATTTTGTTCCTGGAATTTGTGGTTGAATGGACTCATTCAGAATATTAGCTACCCTTAGAGCAGAATAATTACTGATCGAAATACGCATAAAGGGTACATTTAATTAGAAGTCATTATAAAGGGACTGTTCATTTAAGTTGTTATCATTTATAATGTTTACTTTAAAATTGGCATGTACGTCATTTAACATATACCGGTATATCTATGGTAATCAGGTTGTTGTTTGTTGCATAATTTGGGATATCACAGGAAAATCATTTATCATCTACAGCTGTGGCCAAAAGTTTTGCTTCACCTAGAATTGTAGGATTGAGACATCATTTTAAAAAAAATGTACCGCAGCTGTGCCCCCTTTCTAGATGGCCGACTTCCACCTAACCCTGGGAATGAACTGTCAGGCCATCCATTCCAGGGCACTCTGTTCCCTTTATACCAAGTCCTCACAGGTCGGGAGGGAGATTTATCACCAAGAATCATTCTGTCTCTATCACAAGGGGTTACAGTTTTGTTCAATGGCTTTCCGCACCCCCACTTTAAAAATCGTTCCAGCGCCACTGGCTTTACATTGTTTCAAAGTTTTATACCATTGAGAGGTATTTAGGTACAAGCTTTGTACTTACTCATACTCATTACAGATATTCGTTTATAGGGTATATTCACTGAAATCTGGTATTTTTGAGTCCAGGTATGATACTTGAAATTGAGTACAAATTGGTGATCAAGGTCAAGTAAAGTCTGTCTGAAGCATTATTCAATATAAATAACCATACTACTGTATACAGTATCATAACGTTGTTAGAAAAAGGTTTATGTAGTAATTAAAAAACGCTTTTATTTTAATAACATACTGTGGCAGTGTGCCCCGACCCTGTGCGTATTTTGTGTTGCATGTGATGTGTTAATGTTGGTTTATAGGTATTGGTGCACAGGATATAATGGGGCTATGTGGAGCAGAAGTGATTTAAAATGTATATTTCTAATATGTATTTAGGCACAGGGATTGCACAATCACTTCATGTGCAGATAAAATGTGTATTAGTATGTGGATTGTTATAATGCTGCATGCTGATTGGCCAATCAGTGGTTCTAAGCCGTGATATAATCCCCTGTCAAAATACTTGGCAGTCATGGATACCACTATATACCACTGAAGGCATCACTTTTGAGCTGTTTGCACCAATGACAATCAATAAATGGGTAGAAATAGAAGCTGCATCGGCTCATATTTGCAAGTCTCCCGAAAGCAAAGAAAAGAAAAAGTGAAACCGTCACGCTGAGGTACAGATCTGTAAAGACAAGCAATACGGAATCAGCAGCTATGAGCTCCGTGCTGGATTGAACAGGCATTTAAATGACCCCCTGTTAAGTTTATCCTGGTGTCTAATGAGTGACACAGAATTCACAAGTTCAAACAACGTGTTTGTGGGTACAATTAAAAAACACAACATCATTATGCAAAAACTGAAAGAGATTTTCAAATAATCAAACATTCTGAAGCCCTGAACCCTGACACAGCTGTTGGTCTTGTGAGTAAAGTTTGGTTTACCGCCCAGGGATGCCTGCAAGTCACCGCCCGGGGAAACCTGGCCAGGTGATCGTGTTCTGTATGTATAAGACTCATTTCATTAATTAATAATTTAAGATAAATTAACTTAATAACAGGGTTTGTTGGTAAAAAAGCTGAAACCAAAGCTTCATAGTTGTTCTTTCCTCACATTTTAAAGTTACTCGATCTCTGTACTAGTTCTCTATTGTCTGGGTTCTGTAAAGTGGACTATTAAAATCAATATGAGCTCCAATCAAGGCATTAACAATCAAACCGTTTCACTAATTAAGAGAAAAAAGGGGTTAGGTGTGTATAAATAGTTTATTTTGTTCTGGTGTTGGTCTGGTTTGTTAGGAGGAAGCAAACTTCTGAGCTACCGTGTGGAATAAAACTCAGTGAAAGAAGATATTCTCAGAGTTAAATAGAAAGTGCTTTGCCGTTTCATTATTCTTTCGTTCTTGTTAACTGAGTTAAGTGTATAGGTGTGCCATTTTTTCATGTACTTATTTCCTGTGTTATGTCGTTTGCTGCCGTTCTCCCAAGGACACTGCCATCTTCTTTGGTTTCCTTCAAAAGGACTTTCCGTTTACATAATTCTCAATACATTACCAGGACTTTCAAGGGGTATTGGAAACAGGTCCAGGGCGCTGGGTGAGATCGAACTGTGTTTTTATTTTAACTTTTTCTAATGGATTACTTTGACTGGGAGAACTGTTTTATTTTGTTTATATCTGGGTTTAAACGAGGCTCATTTCATGTTTGATTTATTCACGCTCCTGATTTGTTATCAGATGGATAGTATATTGCTTTAAAAGGACTTTGTTTTTTTTGGTACTCAACACTCTCTTCTTGCAGTTTGCTATAAGGACTTTTTATTCATATTTGGTTATTTTTTTTATTAAATGTGTGAATTGCTGTAGCCATCGTGCATATAAATGTATTATTGTACTGTAAGGGCGTGGGTTATAATTATCTGGGGGAAGAAAACATTGTTGGACTTGTATATACAGTGGTTTGCAGAAGTATTCACCCCCCTGAAAAGTTTTCACATTTTGTTGAATTACAAATAATGTATGCACAGTTTTTCAAACAAACTTTTTTTTATTCAAAGCTGTAGTGGGTAAACTGAACACTGTTATATGAGGAGGTGGTTAAATGTCAGCAAAACTTGCAAAGAAAATGTACAAAATGAAATTTACTGGTTGCATAAGTATTCAGCCCCTTAACCCTTTGCAGTCCATTTATTAAGTGCGCGTCAGGCGCGTCAGGTCCAATTTATTTTCACACGTGCAGTTAATTTTAGACGCGCTGTTTAAAAGTATTTTTTTTTCACAGTCAAACGGGTTTAAAAGGCCCTGCATATCAACAAAGCACTCACGAGGCATCTCCAGCCCCGCCCCACCCTTTCGTTCGTTATCGCTTTCACATATGCTAATAAATAAATAATAATAATAATAATAGCCGTACATACCGATCAATCATCTCCTGATCACTCGTTTTATCACCAAACGCCTCAATAATGTGATCCAAGTCATTATTTTATTACTATAACATCTCAAAAAAGCTCTGCAAATGTCCGTGATAGTCTCTGTGCGCTGATACAGTACCATCCAGCTTGTTTCCTTATGACCGCCCATATGGGATGCCAATGGCAAGTATGACTTCATGAGATACGCCTTTGTTTTTATTTTATTATTTTTTTTATCGGCTTGTATCGGCTCTTGTCACTCCCGCTCGGCCATTGAATGGTTTTCTCAGCTTTTTCCGGAGAAAAAACGACTAGAAACCCGTTTTTTGCGTTTTTTTGATGATGTCGGACCAGGTCTGACAATGCACCGCGAAGGGTTAAGTCAGTACTTGGTAGAAGCACCTCTTGCAGCAATTGCTGCTATGAGTCTTTTTGGATAGGTCTCTACTAGCTTTGCACAGTAGGATGGTGACATTTTTGTCCATTCTTCACAGGAAAATTGCGCCAGTTCTGATAAGTTTGTTGGGGCTCAACTCCCCTTCCTTTATATAATCCATATATTCTGGGGGGCAGTTTTATTATTAATTCCAATAGGGATATTTAATATTGGTTAAATAGGTGCACATTTCACTTTTCAGGGTTGTGTGTTTGAGAGTGGAACACAGGAGAGAGAAAGTAGGGAGAAAACTTTAAATTATAAAAATAACAATTGTTATACGTGCTGGCTTTCAACCAGCACAATACTTGTTTGTCTGTTTCATCCAGTCTGTTTTGTCTGTCTTTGTTCGTTTGGCCATTGTGCTCTTTATTTTGAGTGTTTTGTTTGTTCAAACCTTTTATTTTATTTGTGTATTATTAAAAATCACAGCAGCGCCTTTGCACTCAGCTCAGCTGTGTCCTGCATTATTTGTGGTCTGATGTCACCCCTACAGCCAGCTTGTCCACACGTACACATTGTACAGCTATGGCCAAAAATCACTTTTAGGATTGAGACATAATTCAAAAAAATATATTCTGGTCTTTTATTTTTATTTACTTAACTCTTTGCAGTCCATTTATTAAGTGCGTGTCAGGCGCGTCAGGTCCAATTTATTTTCACATGCGCAGTTAATAATGTGCATGGTTGACTGGTTGTTGCTAAAAAATAGTATCGATTTTCTGGACCAAGAGCGCCCCCAGAGATGTGTTGCCATGACAATGAGGTAGATTTCAAACAGAGCTGAGGACTTGAGGTGAGGAGATAAGTTTTGAATTTCAGGGGCTAAGTGTCGTAACCACTCATTGATTAGAAAGCCCCCGAATCCTATGGATGAAGCTTCCTCACCAACTACGCCAGCCAGCTCCTGGTCCAGGCCTTGGTACTCTCCTGCCAAGACTACTGCAACTCCCTCCTGGCTGGCCTCCCTGCGTCCGCCACCCGTCCGCTCCAGCTCATCCAAAACCCTGCTGCTCGCCTGGTGTTCTCTCTGCCTCGCTTTTCCGACGCAACTCCACTGCTCCGCTCACTCCACTGGCTCCCAACCACCGCTCGCATCCAGTTCAAGACTCTTGTACTAGCCTACAGATGCCTTGACCAGACTGCACCCAGCTACCTCCAGACCTCATCTCTCCCTACACCCACACTCGACCTCTCCGCTCCTCCTGCACTAGAAGACTGGCTCTACCTCTTTTACGCTCCCCTTCCTCCAGAGCCCACTCCTTCTCCACCCTTGCCCCGCAGTGGTGGAATGACCTTCCTACAGATGTCAGGACTGCCCAGTCCCTGACCACCTTCCGGCGCCTCCTCAAGACACCTCTTCAGACAGCACCTGTAGAACTCCTCTGTTTTTCCCCCTGGACACTTATCACTCTTCCTTAAATGCGCTTTACTTGCTCTTATCTGCCCCCTACTTTACTGCATTTAATCCTATACTTTAGATTGCTGTAATCTGTCAAGTGTTATTTAATCTGTAGTATTTTGTATTTAATTATATCCTGATGCAACTGTCACTGACACTTATCTGCTCCATTATTTGAATCGTATTTTGTCATACTTGTACTTGCTAGAACCAAAGTCATTGTATTTATCTTGCTCTTAATTGTATTATTACTTGTACTGTGATTCTTGAAATGTATTTGTTTACGACTGTAAGTCATCCTGGGTAAGGGCCTCTGCTAAGAAATAAATAATAATAATAATAATAATAATAATAATAATAATAATAATAATAATAATAATAATAATAATTATTTCAATTATAAAATCTACCCCCAATCCATCTGACAAGCAATATATTGCCCCTTCTGCAAGATTGTAAGTTCTTGTCCTTAACAAGTACTATAGTACAGTACATGTATATTAAAGGCTAGTGTGGAAGGCTTACAAACACCTCAGGATTCTTCCAAGGACTTCCTGTTTAAAAAGATACCTGATTAAAAAATAATTTGAATCGTATTTTCATACTTGTACTTGCTAGAACCAAAGTCATTGTATTTATCTTGCTCTTAATTGTATTATTACTTGTACTGTGATTCTTGAAATGTATTTGTTTACAACTGTAAGTCGCCTTGGATAAGGGCGTCTGCTAAGAAATAAATAATAATAACAATAATAATAATAATAATTTGAAAATTGTTAATGCGCTGACGAATGCGCTCCAGTTCATCAAGCGGAAGGCTGGCTTCAAATTTGACGGTGTCCAGGGTGATTCTGAGGAATTCTAGTAGAGTTACTGGGCCAATGGTTTTGTCTTCAGAGAGTGGGAAGCCTACTGAAGAAAATAGAGATCGCAGGTTGGAAATTGCTTGAGCGGGGGGGTCTGAAGGGGGGGATATAAGGAGAAAGTCATCTAGGAGATGGAGAAGGAAAGGCACTAGGTATGTGTTGAGAAGGAAGTTGGGTGGCGAAATAATATTTACCTTCCCAGAAATAATATTTACCTTCCCAGCAGATCCCAAACAGGTGGTGGCGGGGGTGGGGGTGAATGAGCATGACTTTAAAAGCATCTGTAATATCTGCTTTTGCGAGCCAGGTGCCGTGGCCTGCTGCTTTAATGAATTTAATAGCGTTGGAAACAATGTAATGAAGGGAGAATTGATCGTGGGGAATTAGGGCGTTGAGACTGGAAGTGGAACTACCTCTCGGGATGGAGATCGATAATTAGGCACTTTTTTCCCAATATTTTGCGGGTTGCTATTCCAGTGGGGCTGATCCTGAAGATGGGGAACGGTGGAGCTGGGAAGGGGCCGGCCATGAATCCTTTATCCACCTCTGCTTGAATTAGAGACTTTGATTCTGGGCTTGGAGGAAGCAGAATGAAGATTTGTGCATATAAATGAGGTGGGAGGGAGATTAGAAAGGCCGGTGGCAAAGCCAAACTGTAGGCCATCGATCAGATAGGCAATGCGTTGCTTATTTGAGTGGTGTTGAAGTATGTTGGCTAAGGATGGGATGTTGATGGGGGTGGAAACTGAAAAAATTGCTGATTGTCATTTAGCTGGGCAGGTGGTTTTGGAATGCGCGTCCCCGCAAAAGCTGCAAATGTGCAAAAACCGTCTATTTGCCTTCGGATCAACGGGGAGTGGGCGTGACGTCGGACAGCGGCTGTTGATTGGGAGCCTGAAGCAGATGCTGTAACCAGGTTGTACTCTGGAATGTTGATAGATGTGGGAGGGGCCGGAGTTGCCTGGGTTGGGGTGAGCAATGGAGCCGCTGAAACAAAAGATATAATGAAGGAGGGGGTGGAGATTGGCACATGAGAGGCTGAAAGAGGAACTGCAATGGTGCTGGAGAAATTGTCTGTGCCATCTAAACAAGTGTTTATTGCTGACAAGACGTTTGCAAATGGCTGCATAAATGTGTGACAGTGAGGGCTGTCAACAAATAATTATTTTCAAGACGAGTACCTTGTTCGCTGGCTGGTAGCATTCATAGCTTTCTCTCCTTAACTCTCCTCAGCTCTCTTCTCATGAGCCCGGAGTGTGTCTTTTATATTCCCCATTAAACAATTACCTTATTAAGGCTCCAGCCACATTCCCACGAGCTTTATATAGGGATGGGGAATTAACCCCATCCACCCAGCTACACATTATATAGCCGGCTTATATATAATAACAGACAGCTTTCGTCTTCCCACACAAAACACAATATACAATCATAATAATAATAATAATATATACATAAATAAAATACACACAAGGGGTGGGCACCCGTCACAACTGTTTAATGTCGTCCATGATTTTTTGGTGCAACTCTGCCATCACGTCTTCAGCTGAAGGTAGCTGTTGAGCTTCTGTTATACTTGCAGGCAGCTCTGGGGTGGTGACGTATGCGGTTGGAGATGGTGCTGCTGAGTGAGCAGGGGCAGGGCGGCAAATGGAAAAAATCGGCTCTGCTGAAATGGACTCACACAAAAGTTGGAATAATGGAACCCGGTCACTTCCCGATTGGAATTTAGATCCCTTTGTCGAATAAGGGATTTAATAGCCTGGCAACTGGCTGAAGAAGAGTTGGGCGGGGGGAAATCCCGGCGTGGTCAGCAATGAAGGGAGATGCCACTGGAGGGATCAGGATGTTTTGTGGATTTTCAGGGTTGGAAGAAGAGGTAGGAAAATCCATGTTCGGTGTCGGGCCCGGTCTTGGTTCGATAATATACAGGGTAGTCATGCTGCAAGGTCAAAGCCAAATCGGGAAGTAGTACGAAAAAGGGTCAAAGCCAGATCGGGTAGTCAAAAGTTCAGGAGTCAAAGTGGAATCAGGGAGTCAGGCAAAGTTTCATTCACGGTAATCAATTAAATATCTCTCTTTTTCTCTCTCTTTCTCTATATGGGCAAAAAGCAAAATCAAAGAGAAAGAGTTGAGCTGTGACTGGGTTTAAATAGGGAGTTAATGATGATAGACAGATGAAATTAATAATGAGCAAAGCCCTAGATCACACCCTCTGAACGTTCACTAAAGTTCCCATTTAAGAATAAATATGTTCAATTTGTTGGACCCCATACAGTACATAATGGGAGAGGTACTGCATTTTACCTACATTTTTGAGGAAATTGCTCTCATATACAACATCAGAGTTTGGCCCGGGACAGAGACAGAGGCTTGTTTGCATGCCATTACTAGACTGTGAAAGCCTGGGGGTGGCTGCACACTATGCTTTTGAGATCGTACTTTGGTCATTCTGGGGTCACAGTTGTTAGGTAGACGTGTTTGTCAATAATTGTTTTTTTTTTATTTTTTAAATATAGGAATTTTCCAATTTATTTAATGTAAGTACTTTCCTTACACTGAGTGATGTTAAAAAACCAAAAAAAAAAAATAAGATGCCTATTTTTATTCCATAGTCAATTTAAGGAATTAAATATCCAATGAAGATGTCCAGAACATGTATCTCACTTCAGAAAGGTTAAGTTCAGAAATCTTCTTTGCCACCCCTTCAAATTCTCAGCCATGTGGAATATCCTGTTTGTTAAAATGTGTAATGACCACGACTGGTTTCTCCCATTCTGTTCCAGGGAATAGGCCATTGTTCTGCCACTGGGACTATTTGCCTGCCTCATGTCAAGTAACTTGCAGCTGTGGGGACATAACACGTTATGTTATTTTCCAAAAATAGTAACAAACCGTTGCTAAAATGATAAACTCAAATCCTGCATCAGCAACTGTTTAAACAAGACTGGAAATCAGGCTGAAAGGTGAAAAAAGCGTAAATAAGTAATTTGCAATTGATTTGTTGCCATTCCATTTCAAATGTCAGTCTTGCTTGAATACCAGCTAATAACATGATAAGTGAACCAGTGCCCTGCTGCCAGTAGGGCTTTGAAGTAATCCCTTAGCTTCTAATAGGACTCATAAGGTCAACAAACAGTTCACTGTAAAGTTGCACAGACAGCATTACTTCATGTAATCAATGGTTTGTGATAACTTGGGAGTTAGTCCTAGAAATCAAAGTAATGAATCTATCTTATTGGTTATGAATTAGCATACTTCATGTGTATTAAAATGTGTATTTCATACTTGAAAGTAATACCGTATTTAAACAGCAATAGCTTCCTGCGAAAAACTGGCTTGCATCCTGTGCTTTGCCCACAATTTCCTAGTTGCTGGAATCATTGGTTAATCATACTAATTCAATGAGAGTTGGAAAAGCTGTCGGGAGATAAAGTTCTTGTTAAACTTTTCCATTGCCTCCAGAACTAGGAAATGGGATACATTTCTTATGAATAGTATATGCACTGCTGGCAAAATAATCTAGTTTGTGAAATAATGCAACAAAGAACATGTACAGCTATTCTTGAAACTTTTTTTTTTTTGCTTTTTATATTTTTCAGATTTGTTAAATATACATTGTTCCACTGTACTAGACATATGCCTGGTGATTTAATTGCAGGCCAGCTCTAGTTTACCAGGTGCCTGACCAGTAGGGGCTTCTGTAGCAGAGATATGTGACGAAGTCCCTGACGATTTAACCTCCTTAACCTGTGGGAGTGTCAGTGTCCTCTGTTCCTAAGCTCAACAAATGTTCTTGGTACAACTGATTAGATACATGTGGCCTTGGTTACCACTTTAGAAAGTGAGGCTGTATTATTTGAAATGTATATTGAGAGCAACAGTAGTGTTTTTCAGGCACAATAAAAGCAGATCGAACTTGCATCTAAAACACAAGCTGTGGGGGCTCCCGAGAGTGCATCCGGTAAAAGCACTCTGCGTGTAATGCAGGATGCGCCATATAGCCTGGACAACGCTGGTTTGAGTCCAGGCTATTCCACTGCCAACCGTGGACAGGAGCTCCCAGTGGGCGGCGCACAATTGGCCAAGCACTGCCAGGGTGTCCTCGGCTCACCGCACACCAGCAACCCCTGTAGTCTGGCCAGGCACCTGCGGGCTTGCCTGTAAGCTGCCCAGAGCTGTGTTGTCCTCTAACACTGTAGCTCTGAAGTGAGTCTGCAGTGTGAAAAGAAGCGATTGGCTGACGGCACACGCTTCAGAGGACAGCGTGTGTTTGTCTTCGCCCGCCCGCCCGAGTCAGCGCGGGGGTGGTAGCGGTGAGCTGAGCCTAAAAATAACTGGATATTCTAAATTGGGAGAAAATAATAAAAATAATTGGTGACTACTACATTTATATATTAAAAAAAAAGAAACAACAAAAAAAGAAAAAAAACACAAGCCAAGCTAGTAAAAACAATTGGGGCAACCTTGACCCCCACCGCTTTTAAAGTTGTGCCTATTTGCTTTTGTGCTGGGCATGGTCGCCCCAATGGTTTCTTGAAACTTGGCTTGTGTTTTTGATATCTCCACTTTAAATGGCTGGGCACTTTTGATAACTTGCTTTTTTGTTTCAGATCATAAACACCTATTAAAATATTCAAGTCATTTGCACATCTTCAATTTAAGATGCTGGTACTTAGATTGTATGTGTTTAGTTTTGTTTATTTTCTTAATATCATCTCCAAATTTCCTTTTTGGTGAAATACTGTACAGCAACATTTCTTTTTAGCCAACATTTCTCCAGTGCTTCTTTCTGTGTAAGGGAATGTTGCCCACTGCCAATTTTTTTTTCTTTGTGGTAAATCTTTTTTTTTTTTTTTTGTTACTTCTCTGATGTTTCTTTTTTGTTGTTTTATACATGGTCTCCTTCTAATTATTCTCTCACCACAGCCCATAGGCCAATCTAGAGCCTTCTACAATATGGGCTTTTACATCCATTGCAATGTTAAATAAGCACTCTTTCTCAATACTTTTGGTTTAGTTTGTCAATGCCAGTGAGAGAGTTGCACTCCAAAACAGTGCAAATTGATTTATTCAAAGCCTATGGAAAATTTCCCAGGTTTATAGTACTTATTCCTAATAAGTCCATTTAGAAATGGTTATATGAAACATGATTCGGTTCCATGTTTATTCATGTTTATCCATGTGAGATTGAAGAAAAGGCCTCTTAGCCAAATGTGTTTTTAGGTTTATAGAATTTGTATTCTTCTAAACATTGGCAGATCTTAATAACGGCTCCTGTAAAATCTTCGGTTTTTATTGTACTTCTTGACGTTAATGTTGGTCAGTAAATCTACCCTGGGGGAAATTACCACCTGGATTAATATAGAGTTATAAAGCACCATCATTTAATCGGATCCTGATGTAACTATCACTGACACTGTTATCTGCTCCGATATTGAATTGTATTTTGTTATATACTTGTACTTACTAGAACTGAAGTCATTGTATTTTATCTTGCTCTTAATTGTATTAATACTTGTACTGTGATTCTTGAAATGTATTTTTTGTTTACGACTGTAAGTCATCCTGGGTAAGGGCGTCTGCTAAGAAATAAATAATAATAATAATAATAATAATAATAATAATAATAATAATAATTTCAATTGTAAAATCTACCCCCAATCCATCTGACAAGCAATATATCGCCCCTTCTGCAAGATTGTAAGTTACTTTAATATACAGTACATGTATATTAAAGGCTGGTGTGGAAGGCTTACAAACACCTCAGGATTCTTCCAAGGACTTCCTGTTTAAAAAGACACCTGATTAAAAAATAAAAGCCCTGTTATATATATATATATATATATATATATATATATATATATATATATATATATATCAAATAAACTGCATGGCCCAATAAAGGTGCCGTGATTCCTATTTTCTTATAATTGAACTTAAACATCAGTTAATATATTAAACATTGAAACCTTTTGAGTAAGTGGTTGTTACTGTGCCATACAGTATAATTTAGGATTATTTTTCACATAAAATATTGAATTACTTTGGTTAACAATACATAATAAAATGCAGACTTGATTTATAGTAATATTGCTATTGTATTTTTGTATGTAAAACTGTAGAGGCATATGAGGTATCAAGATACTGTAAATGCTGAATCTTTTTGAAATAACATAAAAATGAAAGATCCTCATTAAACAGGACACTGTCTGTAAAATGTTGATTTAATTTTTTTGGCATTTAGGACTGTGACAGGGTAGCGTCACGGCCAAGCTGTTACAGGAGGGGGGAGAGACTCAGAGACAAGAAAGCTGCAGTGAAGCGCTAGTGTGCATGTTTATTTACAAAGACAGTACTAAACAGTACAGACAAAACACATTAACAAAACAAACGGCACAAGGGCCAAAACAAAAGGTCTACAAAACTCAGACATAAACACAGCACAGCAACATGTACCTCCACTTCTCTCACCAACATTAACGTTAACACCCTTGATCACCCTTTTTTCACCCATTATTCAATTTATGGCTCCAGCCACATTCCCACGTGTATCTGCCAACCCAATTTCACCACACACACCCACACCTGTGCACTGGCTTTCATCCTTCCACAAGGGCTTTTATTTATTCTACAGCTTTAATTGAACTAAACAAGGAACTAAACATCTCCTCACTTCAACTTGGAAGGAACAAAGATATGAGTGAGTACCTTTTAAAAACAGTTTAGCACTGCTAGAACAGCAGGGTTTTTCTTTTGCCAGATTTTAATCACGCAGAAAATGCTGAATTTAGATCAGCTCTTAGATTAATTTATAATACTGTCTCTAGAGAGTACAGGTCAAGTTTGCCAGAAGTTAAACAATTATTGCAACAGAGTCTAGACTGTTTCCAATTTGATTAATTTTGAGGGCCGTTGTTGTCTTTTTGGCTTTGCTTCACTTGACCTGGGTGAAAAAGGATGATGTCATTCACACTACAAAGCAGGTCACAAACAAATTAAAGTTTGTTGGCCATATGAGTGTCCTACTGTAGCTGTAAATGACAGTAATGTAGGAGAAGCATGATTCCATATCTACTTACATTCCAAGCTAGTGTACTTTGTAGTAGAAGCATAATATTATTTTATCTAACAAAAAACAAGTTTTCATACTTTACTATGTAATATAGGACCATGCCGAGCAACTAGTACAAACAAATATTCGTAATGAGTATGGCTATTTTCTGACTTAGTAATACACCAAGTAATTTTGCTTTACTCATTATTCAGAAAAAATGCTGAGTTAGAGATTGATGGCTATTTCAGATAAAGTGATTTCCTCTCAAGAAAAAGCCTTACTATCCTTAATTGGCTATACAACTTCATTAGGTTTTCTCATTGGCTCAGGCACTTGCAATTTTGAATCTAGGTTGTTTTTGTTTGTTTGTTTGTTTTTATTTAAATTCAGTAGTCTATAATTCGTTTTATTGTTTTCTCCCCAATTTAGAAATGTCCAATTATTTTTAGGCTCAGCCCCACCGCTACCACCCCTGCGCTGACTCGGGAGCGGTGAAGACAAACACGCGCTGTCCTCCAAAGCGTGTGCCGTTAGCCACCTGCTTCTTTACACACTGCAGACTCACCATGCAGCAACCCAGAGCTACAGCGTCAGAGGACAACGCAGCCCTGGGCAGCTTACAGGCAATCCCACAGGAGCCCGGCCAGACAACAGGGGTAGCTGGTGCGTGGTGAGCCGAGGACACACTGGCCGACCTAACCCTCCCTCCCCCCGGGCGGTGCTCGGCCAATTGTGCACCGCCCCCTGGGAGCTTCCGTCCTTGGTCAGCAAAGGAATAGCCTGGATTCGAACCGGCGACGTCCAGACTATAGGGCGCATCCTGCACTCCATGCGGAGCGTCTTTACTGGATGCGCTACTCAGAAGCCCCTAGGTTGTTGTTTTTTGATATAAAAGATCAGGCAAAATCAAAAAGAAAAGAGATCTGCCAGAGTTTATCTTCCAACGCCCTTGAAACTGAACAATATAAACATATTTATTTAAAAAAACGTTATTTATATAGCAATCCAATTGAAACACATTATTAATTTACCGAATTAGTTTTAACCTAACAAACAAATTTTTTTCAACTTTTATTACTAAGCATTCTCAGCATTCTCAGTTCAAATGTATTGTATTGTTCTATATAAATGTATTGATGTACATACTGTAAGTGAGCCACTATTTGAGCCTGTACCTTAATACAAAATACAACATATTGTATTATTCTTTTTCTTATTATTTTTGTGTGTACACTGTTAAGACAATCTAAGAACATAAGAAAGTTTACAAACGAGAGGATGCCATTCGTCCCATCTTGCTCATTTGGTTGTTAGTAGCTTATTGCCGATGTAAAATACAAATGCCCTCAGTATAGCGTAACCAGAAAATACAGCATTTTCTTTCCCTTATGTATAGTAAAGTGCTTTATGTACCGTACACCTGTGTTTGTGAGTCAGTACATAGTGAATAGTGCTAGGCTACATTGTAAACCACTGACAGGTTAACCACTTCATATCATTGGATAAAAAAAGTGATATTAATGAAGTCGTTTTTCACAGCCTGGGCATTTGTATGTAGATTTATATATTAAAAAAATCGACACTGGTTAATGTCAGCAGCTTTACTATGTGCATTGTTTGTTCAAAATGGGACATCCTGAATTTTGAGGGGGACACGGTAGTTGCGCCTTTAAAGTGCTGTCACTATTTTTATACTGGCGGATAGATGTATTGACCATTCTGAAGCAGGAGGAAAGCAAACTGGTGGAGGTTTAAATTAACCACCACTTTGGTCTTTGGAAAACAGACACAGATTCTTAGATCATTATTAATTGGGCCAAAAAGAACTTGTCGGAATAACTAATGAACCAAACTAGTGGATAGATTGTTTTCTGCAGATTTATAAAATACTGAATTTGTGGAAAAAACAGAGGTGCAGAAAAACGGTTGAAATAATGGCGTATAGCACTATCCTCCAGCGGATCTCCATTGAAAATAACTCCCTAAGTGTTTTAAATGAAACGATTATTTTTAAATGTATAATTTTAAACTCTTTTAGACATATTGGGGGGGGGGGGGGGGGTTCAAACATCAGTGTTACTGATTTTTAAACAGAATTTGTTAATAAAATCAATCTGATAATGCTTTGAAATTGAGTCCATGAGGTCGTTAATGAACAAATTTCTCATTAAAAGCTTAATTGTCACAGGTCACATACATCCCTTCCTGTCTCAATGACTAGTTAAGGGGAACTCATTAATCAAAATGCATGTTAACGAGATCAAGAAAAATGAATGGAAGCATCATTCACTGTTATGGAAACTACTGTGTGGAAATGTTAGAGTGGAGACCTTTTTGTTTTGTGTTTAGTTTGGAAAATTGTGTGTTAAAGTATTGTTTTGACTGGTAATCGGCTTACCGTTCAGTGGTAAGGGAATTGACGGAAAGTGTTTAGTAAGCACTCCAAAACAGAGTTAGGTTTTGTTTTGTGTTTATTTTATTTTCCAATATTTCTGTACAATTCTATTCAGGGCCTTGTAAGTTAACAGCAAAATCTTAATCACTTCTATACTGCACAGGGAGCCAGTGTAAAGAGGCCAAAACAGGGGTAATATGTTCACTTTTCCTGGTTTTAGCAGAATTCTAGCAGCAGTATTCTGCAAGCAGGATACTACACGTTTTGGGATACTAGAAAAAAGTGCATTACAATAATAAATTCTAGATTAAACAAATGCATGCATTAGTCTCTCGACATCAGATACGAAAATAATTGGTCTAAGTTTAGCTATATTTCTCAAATGGTAAAAAGATACTTTAGTAACTTCCCTAATATGAGTCTCAAATGATAGATCAGGATCAAAGATGACCCCCAAACTCTTCATTTCTAGTTTAAGATTTGATGAGATACTGCAAGGGTCTGGTTCTGTGATCCCACTAGCATAACCTCTGTTTTATCTTAATTCAACATTAGAAAATTGATGTTTGTAAGACAAGTAGCTAATAACACCCCGGCAGAAGAATTTCCTGGCTTTAGGGACAAATACAGCTGGGTATCATCAGCATAGCAGTGGAAGTTCACTCCATGTCTGTGGATAATGTCACCTAATGGTAGCATATATAATGAAAACAACAAGGGACCTAGAATTGAGTTCTGTGGAACAACACAGGCAACTTCCGATAATGCCGATTTTACATCCCCAATAGAGATGAACTGAAAGATATGATTTGAACCAGGATAGGACTAGGCCGGACGGTCCCACTGTGCTTTCAAGATGATTCAGTAGGATGGAATGGTCTACAGTATCAAAGGCAGCACGTAGATCTAGAAGAATTAAAACTGATGGAAAGCCCGATTCAGAGCTTATCAGCAAATCATTCACAACTCTGACAAGGGCTGTCTCGGTGCTGTGTGTAGCATGAAAACCAGACTGAAATTTCTCAAATATACCATTAAGAGTTAGATATTTTTTTAATTGAATTGCAACAGCTCTGTCTAGAACCTTATCTAAGAATGGTAGGTTGGAGATTGGTCTATAGTATAGGGTCCAAATTGTGTTTCTTCAGCCTTATAATGAAGCGGTTTATTTAGGCAGGAAATAAACAAAGAACAGAATTATTTCTGTTAACAGACAATAAACCAGCTGTGTAGTGAGAGCCTTACAACAACGAGGAGAGCATGACTATAGTGGCCATACTGAACTAAGAACTAGGTATATCTTGAAAATTGTGTTTTATCTATTGACTGAACGAAAAGGCAAACTGAACAATAATGGAAAAAAAGTTCCATTGTAAAAGTTCCATTGTATATTCTCTTTTATTATGCATCATTGTGACTTTCATTTTTTCCCACACTGATTGGTGTCACATCACATGCTTGTCTGCCTGTGTGGAGTGTGAACATATTCTTCAGACTGCTGATTTGCTCATTTCACACCAATGTCAAAATTACTTATGAAATTCAGCACCCCCAGATTGTCTGTGCTGTCAGTGAGCTGATGTGTTACTGTCCAAACACTAACTGACAATAAGCATATGCAGCCTAGCCTCCTGAAAATGTCACAGCAATATGCTTTAAATTACTCTTCAATCATTAATTGCCAATTAAAGAGCTTCCTCCCTTGTACTTAATGTCGCTACGCCAGAACAGAGCTCCTACTAGTCCGATTAGGAACTTAAAAAAACTGTGGAAATCCATTTCGGCTATAGCATTATTTCATCAAGAGATGGGTTTTGCTCTTAATTAGCCAGTAGGCCGATAGGGATGTTTCAGAGTAATGGGTGTGAAACAGCCTCAAGCGGCAAGAGATCAATCTGAGAACAACTGGTGACTAGGGAGTAATTGCCAGGACCAGAGAGTGGAAGCTGTCACTGCTATAATTTCAGGAACTTACTTCATTCTTCTATTTAAATACCATATATCATACCAGAGAAAGGCAACATTAAACTTAAGTGTCTGTTTGACCTGCTAGCTTACAGCAGTGGAAAAAATATTAGTAAATTAAGTTCCTGTCACTGAGAGCTGGAATCATCTACTCATCTACTGTTATTTTACTCATTTTGAGCAGATAAAACACCCAATTAAGCTCCAAGTATAATTGGAATATATTTTTTTTATTAGGAAAAAGGTAGTGTAGCTGAAAAAAGGATTTTGGAAACACAGAAATTTGGAAAAAGTGCATCCCACAAAAGTTGTACAACTGCCATAGAGATTACATCATATCAGTATCAAATATTTTGGCCATGGCAGTATTTTATTAAAAAAAGAATATAAATCCATCTTCATTAAGTAACATTTTTTTTGAATAATTTAATGTCAGTACCAAAGAAAGAACATAGGATGCAAAATAAATACATGAGTAAATAAATAAATAAAATAAAATATAGGAATAGAAGGACTAAAATAAAGTAACAAATATATTCTTGGTCATGACAGTAGTTACATTTTAGAAAAATGATTACCAATCCAGCCATCAATAAGTTACATCAATCATAAAGTACTAACATCAACAATTTCATTTCATCACCAAGAAAAACGAAACAAGTAATCTGCAACCTGTTGACATTTGTTCCAATTTCAATATTATACTTAGTCCTGTTTTTAATATACTGTAAGACGAATGAAAAACATTTCAGACAATACACTTGTTCAGTTATCAGAACAACGTTGATGTATCATTTTGGTATTTCAATAGTAAGAACTTTGGCAATGTACCACAGCTGTTCCTAGTTTTCATGAATCACAGACCAGGGGATTTGGTTGTGGCACAGAATATGATATCCCAGAAAAGAACAATAAATGTTGATTTGGTGCCGAGGGATTTGTTACCACACTGTTGGTCATGAAATGTGTTGTCAGATCAGTTAGTTTGTTATTAGTGTCCAGCTAGAGCTTAATGGCAGCATTTGTACTTTTCATATTAAAGCAATAAATTAAAAAAAAGCCATGATTCTCTTTGAAATGGTGTATTGTTGAAAAACAATATCATATATGTAAAGTGATTTGCTTTGCTATCAACATCTTGGAATGTATTGCTTGAAGTATAAGAAGCTTCAAATGTCATTTTCATTTATCTCCACGTATTATTTTATGGTGTTTGCAATCATTGTGAGTGGTTCTGGGTTCTATTCCAATGTTATTTCCACTTTTCTCAATCTTTCTTCACCTGACTTTGAGCTTGCTTTGAACTTGTCTGAGATTCATGTGCTGGGACTGAACAGCCTTCTGCATTCCAGTCTTTATCTCTACTTGCCCCACATACTCCATCTTGGACTGGAGGAGGCAACACGCTTTACTTTCCTTCATAGTACATATGACATCACATGTCAGCAAAATTGAGTTCAACTCAGGCAAAGGCAAAAATGTCTCTTATTGCAAACCATCATCTTTGCAACCACCCTCTCATTTATGGGGAACAGAAACTAATAAGGTTAAAAATAATTGACTTTAAAAAATACTCAGTGATCACTGTTCTGGAATTTTAAGATACCATATTGAATAATACTATTGCCGTTATGTGAACAGCAGGAGATTCAGTCGGACCATCGCTTCTCTACAAGGAGTGCAATACATTTAATATTTAATTTTTTTGAAGAGAAATTGATTGTAACTGAGAGTGTACTTATCTCTTAAATAGAGAGCTAATGCATCATATAATTATACAAGAGCTCACCTTGTTAAAAGGTAACTAGACATCTCCCTTTAGAAATACTACTGATTTAGCAAAGCCTTTCTACTTTATATTCAAGATACAAATTAAGGAATAATTAAGATTCTTTTTCAGATCTGGAAACTGAATATATAAAAACCCTGTCCCCAGGTGGCAGCACAATTAGCTGCTAAATAAAATCGCCTTCTCTGTCATCCATAAGATTTTAATTATACAAATTGGGTAAATTAGTATGTTATTTAAGTAAAATAAACAGTCATGTTCGCAGTGCAAGAAAACTAAATTTCCCTAGAGAAGAGTACAGAAAGGTAGTTACGAGGGAAATGTGGGGGTATGAACTCAACACAAAAATACAGACAGTAATAAACTTGACATTATATTACAACAGTCACAGTTATATTGACATCTTTGCAAGGAAACATCATCCACATTTTTTCAGAGACCTTGGATTCCCTCACTAGAAGAGTATATTTTGTGAAGTAAATAATCCATGCTGATTTTAAATAGGCTATGTTGTTTTGCATAAAATGGATTCGATATACTACAGGTTAAAGTAGATTTCATTAGTTTTTAATAATATTAGATAGTTCTATTAAATAGAATAGATACTGGGGACCTATCTACAAAGTGTATTACAGCATGAATACTGTGTAAATACATGTACATCTTGTGACACCTAGGTTTGTACCAAATGTAATTTCAACTGAAGGCTTTTGGGGGAGCTTTCTGAATAGGTTTCTGGTGCTCAATTCCCCTTTGAACAGGTGAATATATTGAAAGTTTTTCCAGACAGAGTTAAAGTAAAATAGAAGCACAGTATTTAGCTACTCCTTTCCACAGGATAAACAATATAAACAGATATGTACTACCCCATGTGAAACCAGGCTGACTTTAAATTGTGTGCCTTAAAAATAACCAATTAAAGAAACATAGTTCTACTTGAAATGCACTGATAAGTTTATTTTGAGAGTAAGCAACTAACCTTTAAAGATAAAATGGCTTGGGAAAGAATTCCTCAGTGACCCACAAATGGAAATGAAACCCTACCACACTCATGAATATTTCAAACGAATGAGAGCGAACATAAAGGGCAGACAGATGTTTTGACTCTAAATGTAATTATGGTTTTATGTCCCTGAGACTTAAATTGGATGATCAAGGCCATTAAGTAAAATCCCAGAGGATTGGAATGAATCAAGTGCTAGTAGAACGAGACCACATGGTTTTGGTGATGGAATGAGTGGAAAGTTCTCATGTCCAATGATGTTTTAGAACCACAGTTGGCAAGGCTGCCCTGGCGCTATAAGAAATAAAATTTCTGTGTCCTCATATTTATTACCTTGTGACCAAGATCGCTGGTGGTGACGTCAGACCTGGAAGAGAATGGACACAGACATAATACAGTGTCGAAAAAAGTTTGTGAACCCCTTAGGATTTTCACATATTTCACATATTTCAAACCTAAAATGTTATTAGATCTTAATCTAAGTCCTAATAATAGATAGAGATAACCTGATTAAACAAATGACACAAAAACATGATACTTTTTCAACATTTATTTGTCCACAAATGATTCAACATTCAATATCCATGTATGAAAAAGTATGTGAACCTTTAGATTCAGTAACTGGTGGCACCCCCTTGAGCAGCAATGACCAACTAAGCGTTTCCAGTAACTGTTGGTCAGTCTCTCACATCAGTTTTGAGGAATTTTGGCCCATTCCTCCTTACAGAACTGATTCAACTCGGTGACATTTGAGGGCTTCCTTGCATGGACAGCTCGCTTCAGGGTCTGCCACAACATTTCGATGGGATTTAGGTCTGGACTTTGACTAGGCCATTCTAAAACGCGGAATTTCTTCTTCTGCAGCCATTCTTTTGTAGATCTGCTTGTATGTTTAGGATCATTGTCTTGCTGGATGACCCACTTTTGGTTCAGCTTCAGCTCACGGACGGATGGCCTGGCATTCTCCTCTAGAATCTTCTGATACAATGCAGAATTCATGGTTGTGTCAATGATGGCAAGCCGTCCAGGTCCTGAGGCAGCAAAGCAGCCCCAAACCATCACACTCCCACCACCGTGCTTGACGGTACAGTGTTTGGTTTTTGCCAAACATAACATTTCTCATTGAGGCCAAAAAGTTCTACCTTTGACTCGTCTGTCCAGAGAACATTGTTTCAGAAGTCTTGTGGATCATCTATGTGCTCTTTGGCAAACTTCAGACGGGCAGCAATGTTCTTTGTAAGAGAGCAGTGGTTTCCTCCTGGCTATCCTTCCATGAACACCATTCTTGTTCAGTCTTTTTCTGATAGTTGAGTCATGAACACTCACATTAGCCAAGGCGAGAGTGGCCTGCAGACCCTTGGATGTTACTCTGGGGTTCTTTGTGACTTCCTTGATGATTTTCTGGTTTGTTCTTAGGAGAGATTTTGGTAGGACGACCGCTCCTGAGTAGAGTGACTGTGCTCTTGAACTTTCTGCATTTGTAGACTATCTGTCTGACAGTGGATTGGTGGAGCCCCAAATCCTTAGACATGGTTTTGTAACCCTTTCTAGACTGATGAGCATCAATAATTGTTTTTCTGAGGTCCTCAGAGATTTCTTTTGATCGTGGCATGATGTGTTTCCACACACCTGTATGGTGAAGACCAAACTCACAAAGTTTCTTATCTTTCTAAAGGGTGGGGCCTCCCAAACTCACCCCTCATTGAATTGTTTGTCTAATTCATAAATCATTTTGTTTCAAAAGACATGGAATTGGTTAATATAAACCTTATTGGATATTTAAGAAAAGAAGGCTATCATGGTAGAACTATGGAATTTTCATAATTATCATTGGGACTCACAAACTTTTTCTCGGCACTGTATATATACAGTGCCTTGCGAAAGTATTCGGCCCCCTTGAACTTTGCGACCTTTTGCCACATTTCAGGCTTCAAACATAAAGATATGAAACTGTCATTTTTTGTGAAGAATCAACAACAAGTGGGACACAATCATGAAGTGGAACGAAATTTATTGGATATTTCAAACTTTTTTAACAAATAAAAAACTGAAAAATTGGGCGTGCAAAATTATTCAGCCCCTTTACTTTCAGTGCAGCAAACTCTCTCCAGAAGTTCAGTGAGGATCTCTGAATGATCCAATGTTGACCTAAATGACTAATGATGATAAATAGAATCCACCTGTGTGTAATCAAGTCTCCGTATAAATGCACCTGCACTGTGATAGTCTCAGAGGTCCGTTTAAAGCGCAGAGAGCATCATGAAGAACAAGGAACACACCAGGCAGGTCCGAGATACTGTTGTGGAGAAGTTTAAAGCCGGATTTGGATACAAAAAGATTTCCCAAGCTTTAAACATCCCAAGGAGCACTGTGCAAGCGATAATATTGAAATGGAAGGAGTATCAGACCACTGCAAATCTACCAAGACCTGGCTGTCCCTCTAAACTTTCAGCTCATACAAGGAGAAGACTGATCAGAGATGCAGCCAAGAGGCCCATGATCACTCTGGATGAACTGCAGAGATCTACAGCTGAGGTGGGAGACTCTGTCCATAGGACAACAATCAGTCGTATACTGCACAAATCTGGCCTTTATGGAAGAGTGGCAAGAAGAAAGCCATTTCTTAAAGATATCCATAAAAAGTGTTGTTTACAGTTTGCCACAAGCCACCTGGGAGACACACCAAACATGTGGAAGAAGGTGCTCTGGTCAGATGAAACCAAAATCGAACTTTTTGGCAACAATGCAAAACGTTATGTTTGGCGTAAAAGCAACACAGCTCATCACCCTGAACACACCATCCCCACTGTCAAACATGGTGGTGGCAGCATCATGGTTTGGGCCTGCTTTTCTTCAGCAGGGACAGGGAAGATGGTTAAAATTGATGGGAAGATGGATGGAGCCAAATACAGGACCATTCTGGAAGAAAACCTGATGGAGTCTGCAAAAGACCTGAGACTGGGACGGAGATTTGTCTTCCAACAAGACAATGATCCAAAACATAAAGCAAAATCTACAATGGAATGGTTCACAAATAAACATATCCAGGTGTTAGAATGGCCAAGTCAAAGTCCAGACCTGAATCCAGTCGAGAATCTGTGGAAAGAACTGAAAACTGCTGTTCACAAATGCTCTCCATCCAACCTCACTGAGCTCGAGCTGTTTTGCAAGGAGGAATGGGCAAAAATTTCAGTCTCTCGATGTGCAAAACTGATAGAGACATACCCCAAGCGACTTACAACTGTAATCGCAGCAAAAGGTGGCGCTACAAAGTATTAACTTAAGGGGGCTGAATAATTTTGCACGCCCAATTTTTCAGTTTTTTATTTGTTAAAAAAGTTTGAAATATCCAATAAATTTCGTTCCACTTCATGATTGTGTCCCACTTGTTGTTGATTCTTCACAAAAAATTACAGTTTCATATCTTTATGTTTGAAGCCTGAAATGTGGCAAAAGGTCGCAAAGTTCAAGGGGGCCGAATACTTTCGCAAGGCACTGTATATATATATATATATATATATATATATATATATATATATATATATATATATATATATATATATATATATATATCATCACATGTAATTACAGTGAAATAAAAACAATGCAGAATGTTATGTAATTTTTCTGTGTATTGTATTTAATAGAATATTTGTTAATAAAGTATATTTAAAAAAGATGGAAAGATTTGTTTATCTGTCTATCTTTTGTGAGCAGGGAGAGGGTTAAATTCCTCCCTGCTGAAGAAAAAAAACCACAAGCGAATGCACATTTGTTTAATTTAATTGTTTTCTTTATTGTTAATTATCACCCGCACATGGTTCACATTGTAAAGTAGAGCCAGGTGCAGGGTTTAAAAGAGAGACAGTCAGTCTCTTCAGGGCTGCTGAGTAGTAGGAAGCAGAAGGTGTGCTGTTTCCAAGCAGTCATATAAAGTGCTGTGTAAACCTGTGTGGTTTGTTTTGTTTTTATGACAGGTAAACGGCTTAGCCGTCCTGCAAGCTGGTCAGGGACCTGCCTGTGTAGTCAGTGTTCCATCATGGAGTTAGAATGTTGTTTGTTTATTTCATTTTGTGTATTGAAAATAGCATGTCAGTGCTTAAAAGTCAGTTTATCTGTGTTGGGCCTGATTTAAAAGGGGCAACGAACTACCGTGAGTGCTGGCAGTGTTACACTTTCTATTTGCTTTTAGATGTGTATCCCTTTAAGAAAGACGTTCTTGGTAATGAGTGGATGCAAGCATTTTGTAGAAACAGGATATAGTTTCCGGTAATGGAGTAGCCAAGCAGAGGGGAAAACAGGTGAAGAAACAGTAGTAGGACAAATGAAAAATGGTACACAGATTGTAGATTTGTTGTTTATTGTTTTATAGCTGTGGAAAGTTTGAAATACATTTTTGCTAATCTAGTACTTAGAAAAAAAAAAACGCTATGGATAACAAACACAAAACTACAACAGAGCTGGTATTACTTTGTATGTTTGCTGCTAATGAAGTCTTCATTTCTCTCAAGCCGTGCTTTGGTGCTGCTTGTTATAAATTAAACGAACATTTACAACCCTAATTATAGTTATAACTTTAATGGTATGATCTACATTGTAATAACACATTCAATACTCTAATACAAATTAAAAAATAAAAACCTACAACAAAGCTGGAATTGCATTGCTTCTGTTAGTTGATGGGATGTAACATATTTGTTAGGGTTTCAATTGACCATCTATTAAAACGGTATTGGCTTCTCAATTCACGCTAAAAACTTAAAACAGGGTTCCCCTGCCTACAAAAACATGCTTAGGGCAATTGTCATCTAGATGATCATCAAATAAATCATATACTATCACCTGTCGACCATGACAGAAAAAAAAATGTTGTTTCAATGACAGATCTGGACTTAAGCCTCTTTCAGGATAGTCTTAAAGTTAAGACCTTACTTAAGACCAAAATTCCATTAAGACTCGTTCGTGAATAATAAATAAATTGACGACTTATGACCAGTCTTAGACTTAAGTCAGCTTTGTGAATACGGCCCTTGGCCTCAACGGCCACCTCCCCCCTTAAAATCCCAAAAGTCTCGGTCAGGGTCCTGGGCCCAGAACAGAGGCATCACTGAGCCCACAGAAAATGTTGCCAGTGGCAATGCTGTCAGCGGAAATGCTGACAGCGGGTGCATTTGTGTTTCCATCCTTGTATTTCCGCTGTTTCTATTGTGATTCTGTATTTCAAATTGCTTTGTTTACCTCTGTCTATGTGTGTCAACCTGCTTGTGCGTGTTCTGTGTCTCCCCTTTGATTGGTCCTGTCTGTGTGTGTGTGTTCCCATTAGTCCAAAGTGTGCAACTGAGGGCCAATGGGATGTGTGTAAACTCTGCACCCTGATTTACATACGGGGCGGAGCTAAGGTTATAAGAAGGTGCCATCATTCTGGTGCTGGTCTGGTCTGGTTGCCATGGTTGTAAATGTTTTGAATCCTGTGTTGCTGAAAGAACTGTGGACACTGGTGGTTGTTGAGCGAGCATCCATATAAAGGATATGGAACAAAAAACAAGCGAATCTCTATTTTCTACCTCCTGTAAAATGCTACAATAGTGTGTGCTTATGTAAAAATATGGTGAACTTGGAAAATACAGTTCTTTTGGTCCCTGGTTCCAAATGTTATCTTGTATTAAAAAGAACTGACAGGAAACAAGACATGATTTAAAATAATTTACCATTAGAGACACGTAACCAAAACAGATGTTGCCAACTTGGTAGGGGAATAGATGTTTGAGGTAAATGTAGATTCCTTGAAGGCAGAGTTGGCAATTTACCCAGACATACAGTATATTTGGTGATTGGTGGTGGTATTTCAGAAAGTGAAAGTATGCTCACAGATAATGCCTTGTTTCTATTAAATGTACATATAGCTCTCTGCCTTGAGAAAGCACTGTCAGAGTTTTTAAGTCATTAGTAAGTTAAGGAGTTAAGTTTGTGTCACAGTGAGGTTTGGAAGTTAAAACAGATGCCTAGTGCGAAGTTCCAAGACCTAAGCAATGTGAGCCAGGAAACTGAGGGTAACTCAGTAGCTATCCTGGGCTTGTTGGCTCGGCGATGACATCTTAGTTGATGACAGGACTTATCAGACAAAAACTCTCTTACAGGTAAGAGCCTGTGACCTGCTTTCCTTTGCCAAACGGAAACCACAAGGTTAGATTGTTTGCACTGTACATGTGAATGAACAACGAATAGTGCTTGTCATTAAAAGTACAAAATGAATGTGATTAAGATGTTATTATACCTTTGCAGTTTGTAAAAACCTGTTGTCGTCAAGTGTGATCCTACAACATGATTGCCTGAGTGCTTACTACTCACATTTGGAGAGTTCCTGTAAATTAATGATTCTGATGCCCTACCATGATCTTTTCACCCATTTAACATCAGTTGGATCAGCTCAACATTGTTGTAGTCTGGAAGCCAACCACCCATAAGGCTTAGTCTTCCTTTGGTGGCGTTAGACTCATTTTTCTTTACTTTTTACAAAACATGGTGGTGTTCTGCATTTTTAAATGTATGGTGCACTGTCACGGATAGCTTGTGTGGGTGACGCCAGACCAGGAAATGAATGGACACAAGGCAGTACGTGTGGGCAAATGAAACGCTGGCTGCGCTCAAGATTTATTAAATAATAACACTTATAACTTATAACACGTAATAGTAACGGCTTGATGGACAAAATAACCAAACACAAACAAACGGAATACAAATACCCTCAGAATGGTGGGGAAAACAGATAAGCAGCATGGATAGCAATTGCATTCCTCTCAGGTCTCCTCTAACACCCTCCCCCAGCGAAAGCTGATGTGTCCTTTATATATACAGCCATCTCCAAATCAACAAATCATTCAATTAAAATGGAGATGGCTACATGTGCACAAGTTAATTCAATAATCATTTAGCTGATCAGCCACGTGTTCTCACGACAGGTACTCAAACACACAAAACAATAACACATAATGGCGGACAGCATTTCTGCCCGTCCTACATTTAAACAATAATAAGGGCTTTTTGTCATCATATATAATACATAAATCATAATAATAATACAACACGCACATTATATATTATATATATATATATAGGTGCAGGGCACCCCGTCACATTACCCCCCCCCCCCCCCCCCCCCCCCCTTTGTGCACAGCACACATGGCCTCAATGGCCACCTCCCCCCTTAAAGTCCCAAAAGTCTCTGAGGTACTCTGGGGCCAGAAGCAGAGGCCACAATGGCAGCAGAAATGCCGACAGCTGGGCAAGGCACTCCAGCAGCGGTCTCCAGACGTGCACCCAACTGTAGCAAAGCTGGCAGGGCTGACAGCTCAAATGTTAGGGCACTCCTGGCAGCGGAAAGGATGGCTCCTCCAGCACAGGCGGTTGTGGCAGTGGACCTGCTGCTGGTGGCAATGCTGGCAGTTGCATTGCGTACAGCGGCAATGCTGTCAACAGACGTGCTGACAGCGCCCTGGCAAGCTCCTCCTAAAAAATTTTCACATCAAAAATGTGTTTGCTACACATAAATAAAACAGATTTAATGTTTGCAATATAAACCCTGTGTGGGAATCAAACCCAAGACATGCTTCGAATGCAACTTGCAATGCAGACGCCCTAGCTTTCACACCACAAAGTTTGTACTTCAATTTTACAACATTTAGAAGTAGTATAGCAGTAAAGTTACAGTTTTTAACAAGTAACGAGACAAACAAGATTTTGCAAATAATAATTATGTATTATCTCCATTGTATTGAAAGCTTTCATCTGATTTTGAAAACTATCAAATAAGCTTGATCCATTCATTTAGTATATTGCACAGTGCTCGAGTCCTGTCGGAAGTCACTGGAATGGCATTCCTGCACTTTTTTTGGTAGCCAGAATGGAGTTCTGCCACTTTTTTAGGAACCTTTTTGAAAATAAACAGAAATCTTTTCCAGCAAACTATGTTAGAATTTGACCACACACATGTGAAAATGTATCACAGAATATCACCGTCTCCTCGTTCTGGATGTTGAGACAGCAAACTCGCGCTGTCTGAGTCGGTCACGGAGTCACGTCAACCTCTCTACGTGCTCACTGGAAAAGACAATAACGGTGGGTGGGCAATAACAATCAATCTGTTCATTTTTATTTGATTATTTGTTCAATCTATCTGCTCAACTCCACCAAACTTTCATTTACCACTACACCACTGATAGTAATGTCTGATAAAAAGCGTAGTGGGATACTGTCCTGCTTTCCTGTCATTAACAAGAAGCCTAAAAACAACTCTGACAGGTAAGTTACATTTCCATATTTCCACATAAGTGTACAATACAGTATTTATTAACAATAAATACATAAAAACAGCAGGGGTGTACAGTAACACTTTAGCGCTGTACGGTATGTGCATGTTTGTTATAGAAATTCATGAAGACCTTTTATTTTTAGTTCTTAGTGCTATTTAGTACGTGTTTCAAATATTTACTACACTTTCTTATTTGACTTTAGTATGTGTTGTAATTCTAATACTACGCATACTAATTTGACCAATCAGATTGCTGAAAATGAAACGAGAACCAATGAATTTAAAGAAAATAGTATGTGTAATATCTAAGACTGCTAATGCAGGTTGTACAACAAAAGTCAGGTGTTTGAAGGACCTGAAACAGATAAACATTTGTCTCTTGATACTCAGGGTTAGTATGGCAGCTTTTATCTCAGTGACTTTAATCATAGTCCAATCCAATAGAGTAACACCAGCTTAATGATAAATTATATTGTCATATATCAAATTGATGATTCAGACTTAACAGAATGGACTATATAAAAGCATTGGATGAATGATCGCTGTGTCTATTGTACATTTTCATAAAGTGATCAACAATTCCTAGCACAAACTTAGAACAAACAAACAAAAAAAGCCCCAACTTGTACAGTCCAGTACCTTGGTGGCAGGACAAGAGAAGGCAGTGGCATCTAGGGAACTGCTTCATGGACAAACCCACTCTCCTCTATGTGCTTTTTTTATATGTGTGTATGTATCTACCTTTGTTTGGAGATATGTTTCTCTTAAATTCTCCTACAGTTTATTTCAGTGATGCTATTTTTTCATGTTTGCATATTGCTCATGTCTTTGTTTTCATTTCTTTCCTTGTTGTGATATATCAAACTGTGTTAAGTGTTTGTATTTTCCAAGTAAGACTGTGGAAGACAAGTAGATCAGTAATATTCATCAAACATTTTACAAATGTATTTATTTGATGATCGTGATGCACTGGTGCAGAGTGCTGCCGATTTTTATATTGAGGGGAGATTGCAGGGTGCCTTAGAACAGTGAGTCCTCCCCCACATACACAGTTGCATAATCAGTACAAACTTACTTCAGTGTTTTTTTTTCATAATAATATTTCTGAGCAACAATGGTAAGTGTACAGTAGTCGACTTAAACCATAGTGTGTGGAGTATTGACAAAACCATGCTCTCAGGCGAGATTTATATTGCTGTGCGACACTGTTCAGCTTCTGCTCAGTGGGCAAACAAATCACCACAGAGCCTTGGAAAGTTGTATAGTTTTTCACAACAGCTGCAGTAGTGTTTTATTCCCTCTGTCAAACACAGATGAGTCTTTCTTGTGGGAAATTTTGTCCCAATATTGATGGAAACTCTACCAGACTGTTATTGCATCAGCAGTGATATGGTCTGTGGGAGCAATTTCAGTAAAAGCAAGGTTTAGCAAGAACTCAGTTTAAGTGTCAGTATTCTTGTTCACTATGTGCAACCAGTATGCTAATCATAACAATAACAAAGTATATCTTGAATTTTATTGTTGTTTCCAAAGTTTTGGAGACTTTATGCGTCCTAATTATTTTCTGTTTCAGGTTTGTTGATGACCTTAATACACTGGGCCTTCTAAATGTGATGAGAAAACAATGATTTGTTTTTCAAGATCTTTTTGTTAATTCAAAGAAAACACTGAAGCAAAGGACCTTGTAAACCTGTTTGAAGTGGTGTCCTCACCTCAAGGCAGTAACAGGAGACGAAATGAAAACAGGACCATTAGCTACTGGAGAGACTGGCTCATCAAAGTTGAAGGTAAGATTAGTATTTTAAAAATAAAAAAAGGTATATCTGGAATTGTTAACTGCTGGTGCATAATAATCCATGCTCTGGTCTTCTTCTATTTCATTAAACTAATCAATCCAGAGATTTAACAAAACAACAACATAATGATACATACACTTTGTATTTACAGAGGGAGACTGTGATCCTGTTACTCTGGAAAAAACACACATTTTTGCTTCTGGTGCAGCTGCTATGCCTCATCTTGTGTTTCCTCATCCCCCCATGATTGAGTTCCTGCATCCGGACAGCCAGGAATTGCCCAGGGTATTTCCAGAGGCAATTACCTGCTCAATATTGCTGAGATTGCCTATCCTTACATGATTTATTCAAAGAGAAGATGGAGTCTTACATGCTCCAACCTTTGGAATTACTCAAAGGTTCCACTTCCTCTTATATGTAGCTGGTATTAGTTCATCAATGTATGGAGGTTTCAGTTATTATTGGAATAGTAATTGCATTCACTACAATATTAAAACACCAGATCCAGGTATTATGTTTGGGCTCTGTGAAATCAACGCAACTATCTGCACGATTTCACTCACCTGCAGCCAATTACACTTACATAAAGAATAAATGTAACTCAACACAGTAACTACTTTCCAGTTATAAAACATTGCCTTATGAGGGTCCATTATACCATTTTGTTTTTTGGAGGCACATGTTTAAGGTATCATCTTTTAATATAATTTTGACATTCAAGTTTAGTAAAGTTTGGAGGCAAATCACTGGGAGCAGGCAAACCAGTCTGAAGAAGAAAAAAAAATCCATTCTACCTTTAAAATTCGTAGACTAAATATTTAAAGAATACAGGAAGGATATTGACCTTTTGATTCTAAAGGGATGACTTCCTGCTGTAGGTGCCGAATGTGCTCATCATCAATTAGAAACACAGTCTCAGGCACAGCGACTTCCTCATGCTACTACACAGCAGGCATCTCCTCATCACTGGGTCTAAATATGTCCTGCACAGCAGTGAGTGATGTGTTCTGCAGGCAAAGACACTCCCTGATAAAGATCTGCTGAGGGGACATATTTCTCTCGGTTCTCAGCCCATGGTGATTCCACTGACTTCTAATACATCAAGATCTCTGTTGATTCGAGGGATGAAAATGAAGTGTAGCGCCTAAAGCTTCTCATTGGTGATATCAATGATACCTTCACTCTCCAGAAAATAAAATAAATCATAATAAACATCAGACACTCCACTCAAAGGTCATTCCACAGCCTTTCCACTCTTTGGTTGTGGGTGCTTCTCCCCCTCATGGCACTTCCCCTATCAAGACCTTGAAAAAGTTCCATGAAGAGGCAGACTTCATTGTTTTCCCCACCATGGTCACAACATACTCTGTGAAAAGCTCCATTACAGTACTGCTTCTTTTGTTACCCGAGGCCTTTAAGAAAACAAGAAGCCTGCTGAATCCATCCACTCTACCATGAATAACTATTCTCCACCTAAAAAGGAACAAATGCTTTTCAGCCTGATGAACTTCTGGTTGAAATATTATGTCTTGTAAAAACTTTTAAGAACTCAAGGTTGTAATTGATTATTTTTTGACTGGGGTAGCATGGCTACATAATCAATTGCCACAGATTGGCAAATGCCATGCAACACTGTTTATTAAACTATTGTTCAGTATTGGCACCACCTATTCCCAATTGGTAATTCCTGGTTTTTGCTCCCCCTAATTCCAACATGCTACACAGTACATTGCATTGTCTTACCACAATACCTTTAATACTACAAGTTGCTGAACTGCCCTTGCCTCTTCGATGAGAAGGGTCATCACGGGATATTTGACTATATATAATTAACGCTTGCATGTTCATTGCATAACTGCAGGACAGATGTAACCCACGAGCAAGTGTCCTTATTTTAAATTATAAAAATGTTGTATTCTTACCTATTGGGCCAGCTACTCTATACCTCCTGCAATGCAACCTGTTGGACATGCCTCTAAGGGCAGCACCTTCTGGATCAATACGTAGCATGCTGTCTCAAACCCTGTACCGCTGCACTCTTACTCCCATCCCAAGTAACCCTTACAGAGTTGGGCCTGATCTCATGGTTAGACCTGGTAATGCTTTTAATTCTTTCATCCAGGTCTGCATATGAGATTTCAGCAAATCGGTCAGAGGACCAGATTAAAATGGCTGGAAAGACAAAAATCAAAATGGCATTACTGGTATCATATGAGTAACCATCTACAAGTTACCACTACACACAAGGTTTACAGCTGGATTATACTAACAAAGAAAGCAATTAAGCAATTGGATTATATATATATATATATATATATATATATATATATATATATATATATATATATATATATTAGTTCAAAGAGCCAGCTGCCCAACGTTTCGATATGTTGTACATATCTTTCTCAAGGGAGCCTGTGTTTGAATCAAAACATTGGAGGTATTTATAGGTTTTTGACGGTATGACAACTACTTGTTATCGTTTACATTCAAATCCATGATTTATTCTTACATGATGTAATGGTGTTCTGTATATTGTGACATCATCTCTACTTCTATCTTTGAATCTGTATTAATTCTAATTAACATTACTTTATATAAACTTATATTTTTATTATATCATGCAATGCTGGCTCTGAGGATCAGTCTTGATTTGGCCTCCCCAGCGCATCAGCATGCACAACTTTTGAATGAATTTTGTTTATTTATTTAAATGTTATATATTTATTGAAGTTAATTAGTTCATTCTTTTCTGTTGAGTCCCGCTGGCACAATCGTGTTCAGTCTATTTATCCATTTACTTTCTTTTATTCTTCTATATGTCACATTGTAGTAATTTGAGCTGTTCTAATACTACAAACTTTACATCATTTATGTCATGTCCTTGACTGGTGAAGTGCTGTACTATTGGTTCATTCATTTTTTATTTCTAATTAATGAAAGGTGGTTCTGAATTATTTTATTAAAGTGGTCCCAGTCTCTCCAACATATTTGATTTCATCACATTTTTCACAGGCTATTCCATAAACAACATTGCTATTTTTACAGTAGGTATTAGTTTTTAGTGGATATGTGGTGTTCTTATGTTTAATTATATTTTTACTTTTGTCCATGTATTTACACACTTTACATCTACTGGTGCACATGTTCGTAGAACCTATTTTGTCAATTATTCTTTTATGTTTACTGTGAACTAAAATATCACCTAAATTAGCTTCTCTTTTGAATGCTACAACTGGGGCCTTAAGAAATACTTTTTTAATTTTTCTGAATTATGTAGAATCCGCAAGTGTTTCCAAACTATTTTAGAAATATTGGGCAAAAGTTTAGAGTAAGTCATTATTAATGGGACTCTTTTGACCTTTTTATCTCTATTTTTATAATCAGTAGATCATCTCTTTTTAGTTTATCCACTTTTTTTAAGTCTGTCTCTATAATTCTTTCTTTGTATCCTCTTTTTCTAAGATGTGTTTTTAATATATATCTTTGTTTTACATAGTCACTTTACAGTAAATAAATACATGAATGCTAATGTATACTCCACCAGCAAGATGAGGATACTTGAATCTAGGGTTTAGTAAGTGTTTGTTCAAGGTTTAGTAGAGAATGAAAAATGGGACTAATGTATTCAAAGATCTAATTTGACATACACATTTTGAGTATTCTTAATTAGAGTAGAGGTTATACTTAAATAATTTAAATATAGCTCCAGAAAACATGCCTGCTTTTTAAAAACAGTGTCCAAGCAGTATAAAGACACAAGCTTCTTAGTATTGCACGCTATACTTCCTGCAGTTGTGGTTTGACAGTCGAATCAGAAACACCAAGAATACTGGCCATCTGTGCAGTCGTAAATCCACAGGATACCAAAAACCTCAGTTGTTCTTGGCTAATAGCATACATTGGGGCTCCTCTACTGCCATCCTTCCTGTAATTACACAAGGTAAAAGATTGCCATTCATCTATTGTTAGTTCATTTTAAAACCGGGGCAGGTTTTTCTCATTGTATATTGCTTTCTTGGTCAAAACTGAGCAACTGATGCTAAATACTTTGCTTTCTATACTTACTGCTATGGCTTCATACTGACTTAAATTGCAGACTATAAACATTATACAAAACAGAATACAAGGTTATTTTTTTGTGTTCAAAAAATGTATCCATGCCTTGAATCTAACCTTGCTCTGTACCAAGTGTGTAAGTCTATATTTCTTGTATGAATTCAAACACCACACAAAGCAACTCCTCAGCTTCTTCCACTTCGATGAGTCCACCTCCTGCTCGCCAAAGGCTCCTTTCCATGGATTCCATCCTGAAAAATGACACAACAATAGACATGAGATTTCATACCAACACCTGTATTGGGCTGAAAACTAGGAGGGGATGATGAATTTATATAATGTCATTGGAACCGATTGGCTGTTTATCAGGCAGTCAAGCAGAAATCACAAGAACAAAGAATTACATTTCAGCGCAAGATCGTGCATTTTTATTGATAATACACAAAATAAAATCAAAATCTGAAACAAACCATCTTTTAGCAGATGTTTTTGGACACATGCAGCAATCCTTCCACTATAAATTATACTACTGAACTAGTTTTCAAACAGATCTGGGTGTTTTTATACATGTACCACATTAATCAACTAAACACGTAGAAATTATTAGTTTGCAGGGTTTACCACAGTCATTCAAATAATGTGAAATTAATCATCTTTAAACTGAGTTTTGTATCCCTTAAGAAATCTAGTTTTTCATAAATGAAAGGTTAAGTTTTTACTTCAGTTTTACGTGGCTCAGTGCCCTATTCACAAAGGTATCACTCATTAATTATTTAAAAAATATATTTTCCAAGCAAATCACATCTTAGATCATTTTGGCACAGGGCCCCTTAAAGTGACTTGGGTCTGCCCTATGGTTGCCATCTGGCCCCATAATTCAGGAACACTTTGAGACAGGACAGATTTTTAAATTTGCTCAGAAATGTAAATTCATGAATGCATAAAGCAAGCATTAAACTTTTGCTAAATTGATATCACTGATTAATTACTGGGAGGCAGCATTATAATAGAATATGATACAATAATATTGTATGAAAAGAATTACATTTAAAAAAATCTTGACTATTTTCATTTTCATAATGTATTATCTATTTAATTGTTTTTGAAGTTACCCATGTTTTAAATTTGCTGTTCACCTTCTGTTAGGAATCCTAATTGGTGTCGGCGAAGAGTAAAGCAATCCTAATTGTTTAATCTGGTTGGCATGAAAAATTAACACATCTTATAAAGCTGATTGTTTTCAATGAGTCTGTGGTTAAAGATTCAATGAAAACCTGAGTTGTCTCAATGTGTTATAATGGGACCAGGTGGCAACCCCCCATACAGTATACCTGTAATTAATATATTAGTTTATCTAAATTAATGTAATTTTTTAGAGTATAGACAAGAAATATGCTTATTATTATTCTTAATCTGATAGACATTGTGGCAATGTGCCCCACCCCTGCGTGCATTTCTGTGTTGTATGTTGCGTGTGGTGTGTTAATGTTGGTGTATAGATATGGCTGCACGGGATATAAATGGGTGTGTGCAGCACGAGTTATTTAAAATGTATAATTGTATTTAGGCACGGGATTGCACTTCACTTCACGTGCATTTAAAGTATTTAATATGTGAGCACGAGGTTGCACATAATTAATTCACGTGCTGGGATTCAAGTGAATAATTAATTAGTAATTGAATCCCGGCACAACAGTATATATAGGTGCACGTTTCACTCACTCGGGGTGGTGTGTTCGAGAATGGAGAACGGCTGTGGAGAGGAGAGTAAAAGAAAGTAAACTAAAATAATATAATAATTATATGTTTATTTAAACTCACCGTGTTTGTGTGTCTGTCCGTCCACCGTTTGTTAATGTCAGTCCGTTTTGTTTGTCTGTTTATTTTGGCTAAAGTGCCGTGTCCTGTGTTTTGTTAAAACCTTTTTATTTATGATAAACCGGCGCAAGCAAGCATCTTCATTTCATTTCATCTGTCCTGTGTGTTACTCATTTCCTGGATCTGACGGCACCACTCAGCCAGCAGTGTGACAGACATCAATAGAACAACTCTTTCCAAAATATTCACTGTAATTACACTGCACTAATTTAACATGCTGAAAATTTTTTTATCTTCTAGCCAAAATAACCGATTCAATTATCAATCAACCAATCAATCAATCTTTATTTTATATAGCGCCTTTCATGGTGAACCACCAGTCACAACAAGAAAATCCATAATACTTTAAATATAGATAAATGCATAATATATGCTATACAGGAAAAAAAAAATAACCCCACTGTAACGAATGTGTAATTTTAAACAAGTGTCGAAAGATCTGACATTTAATCTAATATAAGCTATGGTAACTCCATATTTTAGTGTAAAACTGAAATAAATACAATTAGAAAAAAACCAAAAAAACGATTGTGTACCTGATTAATACAAACTGAACCATGTCACGGTCAACATTGTCTGTCTCAAGAAGTCGGCAGCACTCAGCAAATCTATATTTGCATTGTAAAAGAAAATCTCTTGCAGCCATGATTAGCAAATATCCTTACAATAACATAAAAATCAAAGTTGTGAAGCTAAGGTTTCTTGTAAACTGCTATTTAGGGGATATCTTTAAACTAAAAGTTATTTCCTGTTATCACTGACGTGAAGTACATTTATACATGAAATAAAGCCAGCCTGTTGAGAACACACTGAAAAGCATGTCTTTGCTGTTAAGAGGAAAATATATTTTAGACCAAGGTTGGAGTAATTAAACAGAGCTGGTGTTATATATTAAAAACATCTATCTATCTATCTATCTATCTATCTATATATATATATATATATATATATATATATATATATATATATATATACACTTGTATTTTATTCAGTAATGAGGACCCTGTGGTACTGGTAATATGCTATCAATTTGAAGATTACCTCATATATTTTAGGGATTAGAAAGGTAGAGAACATGAGATCATATCCAATTAATTTTAAAGGAGTTGCTGGGACTTTTTAAATATATTATTCACTTAAAGTTAAGAGCTGCCAAAATAGACCAAATGTTTAGATTTAATTAAGTCTTCTGAAGCACAAAGTGGAGGAAAAGTTATATAAAAGTCGAGGCAAGACCCCAGTCAAGTATCATTCAACTTGCTAGCACAAGCTGTTTGGTCCATTCTTTGAAGATCTCTGAAAAAGCTGGTTGCTGTTTGGTCGTATTCAGAAGCCTCTGCCTTTGAAGACAGCTCTTGTCTTTACATTATATTCTACAATACACTTCCATATATTGGGAGGTAAGCATAATCTTGAATTTATATCTCACTTATATTGAAGCATTGCTATGGGGTTAGGAATTATATTTTAGCTTTAGAGAGTGACACATTGGATTCTTTAGGATTTTGCGGTGGGCTCTTTAGCGTTTTGCTTGTCTGGCCTAAGGGCGAAACAGTGCCACCTGCTAAAAATATTAGGCAGAGGAGAGTCCCAATTATTAAGTAATATAGATTTTCTTTTGTCTGCTAACAGAACATTTCTGTAAATTAGACGCTACAGTCAAGAAAAAGAATGTCTTTCATTTCAAAGGCCTAAAGCAAAAATTGTCTGAGTCAGATGTTGATGCTTTTGAGAAACCCTTTCTTTTTTCATGTTGCATGTGTACAATTATGTAGGACTCTCACGGATAGCTTGTGTGGTGACGTCACAGTCCAGGAAATGCAGAGCCACAGTCCGGTGAGTGAAGCGCTGCTGCGCAGATTTATTATAAATCAAACGGTTTAAACAAAACACAAAACACTTTTACAAACAAAACAGCACATTGGCCAAAATAAATAGACAAACAAAACAGGTATTGTGCTGGTCCTTCCAGCATGAGTTGCAATTGTTATTAAATTTATATTTAACTTTCCTCTCCTTTCTCTCCTGTTCTCCACTTCAAACACACCAACCCCGAGTGAGAAGTTAGTGACTCTTAAATACAGCTGTGCTCAATTGCTTATCATTCAATCTGGCCCTGGCACAGTCTGCATGTGAAGTAATTTGTGACTTCCCCATGCCCACATACCAACATAAATTTTAAATCACCTGTGTTACATAACCCACACTACGAAATAAACCAAATACACCCAGGGGCTGGGGTGACCCCGTCACAAGGATATTGCAGGGTTCTCAGTTCATAGCCAAGACCATCTCCAGTCCTGAATCCAATCTAGCATGGATGGATCAAGTTGAAAAGGTTAGTGAAAATAAGGCAGTCTTCAGATATTGAGGAGTACTGAAAAGTATCTGTTGAAAAGGGTAGAAAAAGAGATCAGCTAGTGCATGATGTGAAAACTTCACTTGAAGCTTTAATAAAACACCACATTTTCTGTACAAATTTATAATTGTTGATTTTTATGTACCCAAATATATATTATTGTTATGTCATTCATATTCATTCATATTTAATGAATGCATCCAGACAGCTACATGCTTGATTGAGTAATGGACAACAATAAAGGCATTCTAAACTGTTGTCCAACAATTCTTTCTCTAGTATTATTCCATATACCACTAAGGGGTGGATGTACTAAAGTGTTGCAGCTGTCGAAAACTAGTTCCAAATGAGTCAGAAGTCTAGGATGAAATGTACTAAACAAGCACAGTGCTGTTGGTGACTTTTTACGGAATGCTTTGCGGCAGCAGTTTCTTTTGCGGTTCAGCTGTAGATGAATATGTAATTATGGGCGTTTCTGCATAAATGGGGTGGAGATAGTACAAATGAGGGTTCTCAAATATTATAATGAGATGTACTAAAGCTGCCGGCATTTGAGACACCTACAATTGCATCAATTTGTTAAGAACTTTTGAAAGCACGTTTTAAACAGTTGCAATTAACAAACCTTTAAAAGGCAGTATGAAAAACACTATCTCCTAACCATGGCCGATGTGAGTGCAGCAAGGAGGAGACATTGTCTTCAGCAAGAATGAGTGATTTGTAGGATGAGAAGAGAAAGGGTATTTCATACACGCAAGTAGGCCAAGTTAAAAATAATAATACTTTTAAAAAACAAAAAAGCTTAAATCATTTAGTTTCAATTTTAAATAACCATTTATTCACATTGTACACCAATGTGTACAATGCAGCGGCATGATTTATTTTGTGTTACTGGTAGTCTATAAGTTAAAGTAAAAAGAAAGTGATTAAAAAAAAATATTGCAATTAAAAAATGTATCTTAGTTAATCTCATATTAAATTGATACAGTTACTACATCCATCTAATTTAAATTTGTTTTATTACTTATGCTATTATTATTATTATCCTTAACTGTAAATAAAATCTTTAAAATGTGACAGAGATCGAATGATTCTTGGTGTTAGATCTCCCTCCCGACTGCAGGCAACCCCAGGCGATGCGGAGCCGCAGGCAACCCTAGGCGATGAGGAGCCGCAGGCAACCCCAGGCGATGCGGAGCAGCAGGCAACCCCAGCCATACGGAGCAGCAGGCAACCCCAAGCGATGTGGAGCAGCAGGCAACCCTAGGCGATGCGGAGCAGCAGGCAACCCCAGGCGATGCGGAGCAGCAGGCAACCCCAGGTGATGCAGAGCAGGCATCCTTGGGCGGAGCAAGGCAGGCATCCTTGGGCGGAGCAAGGCAGGCATCCCCGGGCAGTGACTTGGAGGCATCCCCGGGCAGTGACTTGGAGGCATCCCCGGGCAGTGACATGCAGGCACCCCAGGGGGGGTGACTTGAAGGCATCTCTGGGCGGTGTCGTGCAGGCATCCCCGGGCGGTGACTTGAAGGCATCCCCGGTCGGTGACATGCAGGCATCCCTGGGTGGTGTCTTGGAGGCATCCATGGGCGGTGATTGTGGCTTCCTTCATTAACATATTTTCTCTTAGTACATACGACAAAATGTATACTTTGCAAGTTGTCGCAATGGAAATGCAAATTGTGGTTTGTTTGCACTGCGACTGGCCCATCTTAGTACATCTACACCTGAGTGTTTAAAGTTATGCATGTTTTCTTGGGGGGAGGGAAAGGGGACAACACTGTATTTTTCACAATCTGCACGATGCTTATTTGAGTAATCCAGGGATATTCTGTTTGCCAGGCTGTGAATACATTGCTGGAAAATTCCAAAATGTAAACCTGCAACATAAATCAAGCATTACAGTATTGTAATACAAGCCATATATTAAATTACACTGGAAAGGTTTCGCCCACAATACACCATGAAGCCTTGTTCATGGTTTCACAACTCAATTTAATTTCATCTGTGTATGTTTCAACTTAATATGATTAATTGATAGCTTTGTAAAACAGGCTAGCAGTCTAATAAGTTCTGTAATGACAGAGATCATTATTCATGTAAGTCCTTATGGTATTGTCTTGAAGGTAAATATGTGTCTGTCACAATTTAAAAAAAAAAAAATTTTTTAAAAAATGCAAACAAATTAAATGTACCTTTCCAGCTCAGCACAAATTAGGGAAAATAGCCTGAATGCCTTAATTTACTCCAGCCATAACTTTTATAATTCAGGCCTTCTGTTTTATTTTGATAATATTTATAAAGAAAAACCTACAAGCTTTTTTTGTGCAAGTTCTGATCAGTAATTAAAACCGACTGTCTTTTGAGAAATAAAGCGCAGGACCCTTTTAAAGAATATTAAAAAGTTTGGTGAAAGGAATATACATTTTGTGATTACTTTCCTTTTTTTATGGTGGTTTTACTTCGTTTCCTCAGTTTTCTACTTCATGTGTCTGATTATTTCCAGAGCATATCAGGCTTGTGCTATTAAAACACAGTTATTGAGAGGAATGGTAGTTTGTCGCGCCAAGTTATCAGCGAAAACTGCCAGAGTCTCTCTATACAGCACGGATAGTTTACGTGTTTTCAGGGTATTGGCGCAGCAAAAGTAAATCAACCAAAAGCACCATTTCACTTTTAATTTGTAGTTCCCAACACTCTTATGTAAAATGTAGAAAGAAAGTCAATACCTGTCATACAGTAAGAGAAATAAGTCACCAAAGTAAGATAAAAATGTCCTTCTCCCGTTTTCTTGGAGATTTTTGCAGACGCTAGGCAGTTTTATCCACGCGTATGTATATTACAGGACATCCGAGTTTAGTGACAATTAACTTGTTTTGTCAACATGGAAATATATTGGGGAATACATTTATTTTGACGTCTATCATTTATATTAAACAATTTATTGATATTTTAAAATGGACGAGTCGCACGCATCACATGCAAAAAATGTCTGGGCACTTTTGATAACTTGCCGTTTTTTCACATTTCCAATGTGTTTTACTTTCAGATCAGATCAGACCATTTACACACAGACTGGATAATTGCAAAAGTAATACCGATCCACAAAAAAGGAGACAAAACCGAACCAGGTAACTACAGACCAATTTGCTTGACTTCTATTATATCTAAACTTATGGAAACTACAATAAGATCCAAAATGGAAAATTACCTATATGGTAACAGTATCCTGGGAGACAGTCAGCATGGTTTTAGGAAAGACTTCTAACTAACCTGCTTGATTTTTTTGAGGATGCAATATCGACAATGGATAATTGCAAAGCATATGACATGGTTTATTTAGATTTCCAGAAAGCTTTTGACAAAGTCCTGCATAAAAGATTAGTTCTCAAACTGAACGCAGAAGGGATTCAAGGAAATGCATGCACATGGATTAGGGAGTGGTTAACATGTAGAAAACAGAAAGTACTGATTAGAGGAGAAACCTCAAAATGGATCGAGGTAACCAGTGGTGTACCACAGAGATCAGTATTAGGTCCTTTGCTATTCCTAATCTTCATTAATGACTTAGATTCTGGTATAGTAATCAAACTTGTTAAATTTGCAGACGACACAACAATAGGAGGAGTGGCAAACACTGTTGCAGCAGCAAAGGTCATTCAAAATGATCTAGACAGCATTCAGAACTGGGCAGACACATGGCAAATGACATTTAATAGAGAAAAGTGTAAGGTACTGCACACAGGCAATACAAATGTGCATTATAAATACCATATGGGAGATACTGACATTGAAGAAGGAATCTATGAAAGATTGAGTCAGAAATGTCTTCATCTAGTCAATGTAGGGAAGCTATAAAAAAGGCCAACAAGATACTCAGATATATAGTGAAAAGTGTAGAATTTTAAAAACTTTGCAATGCATTAGTAAGACCGCATCTAGAATATTGTGTTCTGTGTTGGTCACCTTGCTACAAAAAGGATATTGCTGCTCTAGAAAGAGCGCAAAGAATAGCGACCAGAATTTTCCGGGTATAAAAGGCATGTCATATGCAGACAGGCTAAAATAATTGAATCTATTCAGTCTTGAACAAAGAAGACTATGCAGCGATCTGATTCATGCATTCAAAATTCTAAAAGGTATAGACAATGTCAACTAAAGTGACTTTTTCGAGCTGAAAAAAGAAACAAGGACCAGGGGTCACAATTTGAGATTAGATAAATTGGCATTCAGAACAGAAAATAGGAGGCACTTTTTTACACAGAGAATTGTGGGAGTCTGGAACCAACTCCCCAGTAATTTTGTTGAAGCTGACACCCTGGGATCTTTCAAGAAGCTGCTTGATGGGATTCTGGGATCAATAAACTACTAACAACCAAACAAGCAAGATGGGTCGAATGGCCTCCTCTCATTTGTAAACTTTCTTATGTTCTTAAGGGGATGGGAATAATAGATTAAATGTGTTACTCTGCTTGTTCAAAAGACCTCTGCAAACCTCTGCAGGGAGGGCATTTTATTTCTCCTTCATCACAAGACATTTAAGAATTGCAATTATCTTTGTTCTTTTTAATTAAAATACATATCTGACAATGGTTTACCAAACTAAAGCTAAGATTATTTTAATCTAGTAGTCTCCTGTTATCGGTATTGTACCTCTCATTTCCTGATTTTGTATCAGCTTTGTTCCAACATGTCTGTATTTATTTATAGTATCAAATTACAGATATAAAACCCCTCCTCCTGCAATTACCGATTGATTTTGGTCGTATGGTGGTAGACTTACTTCAATACAGATCCTTGCTCTCTGTGGAAAGTCCTCTGACCATGCCAGATTGGCTGACTATCAGAAAAGAGGTTTGTCATTGGCGCTTTTCTGAATGTAGAAACAAGCCATCCACCACATTTTATTTTTGTAAACACCTTTAAACAGAATTTTTGGGACAGTGTTTTGTTTTGTTTGTATTTTCTAACTACACTGGTTGGTTTCTAAAGCCAAAATTATTTATAAGCATCCTATTTGTTCTGTAATGCTGTTATGCTTAATTTTAGTGAAATCTGTATCATATAGACCCTATTCACAAAACTATAAGGACTTTGGTGAATCAGCGCTTTTAAAATTTTAAAATGAGAATAAAGTAATAGACCCTCTTAAACATTTGAAAAAGGTTTCATGAATTCAATGCGGTTAATCAAAATGGGTTTAAAAAAGTGCTAAAACCGTCATTAAAGTTGTGTGAATAGGGCTTTATGTTTTGATTTTGTACACATTTAATTTATTAGGAAGGGTGTGGTCCGGTGGTTCAATAAAGAGCTTGTAACAAGGATGTCCCTTGTTCAAATCCCGGCTCACTCACTGACTCACTGTGTGATCCTGAGCAAGTCACTTAACCTGCTTGTGCTTTGTCTTTTGGATGAGAAGTTGTTGTAAGTGCCTCTGCAGCTGATGCATAGTTCACACCCTAGTCTCTGTAAGTCACTTTGGATAAAGGCGTCTGCTAAATAAACAAATAATAATGTAGCTAATACAGTTAACAAAACATAACTCTGACTTGGGCATTGTTCTGGTTTATATAGCTGGCTCTCTACCCTCATTTAGTATCCAGGTGTGTCAAGTGCATTGAATGACACCTTTGGGTGTTACCATCCTCTGCAACCATTGTCTTCCCCCTTAAGTCACCAGTTGAATGCAAGTTGATTAAACATTATCTGCCTTTTTTTTCTAAGGCTGTAAAACATGAAAAAATGTTCTGATGAGAGGTAAGAAAATTATTGCAGTTACAGTTACAGTGAGGAAACACATGCTCCAACGAGTTGGTCATACCTGTTTCAAACTCAGCAAACTGTTAAATTAATGAACAATCTTTAATTTTGCCTTAAGCCCCTTTCACACTGGCACTCCTACCCGGGTCCGGACCCGGGTTCTGGCTACCTGGATCACAGTGAAACCACATACTCGGGTCATACCTGAGTTGACGGGTCCCAGCGACCCACCTCAAGAAGTGGGTTGACACGCTTTGACCCGGGTTGAGAGAGAGACAAAATGCATGATGACCGTTTGTGAGCCAATGCAATAACAAACAGCCACACCTGCATGAAGGTTTCACTTCCGCAAGGAACATTTCTGTTTATTCTGTTTAGCCATATGTTTGTTGATTGAGACACTATAGACACTATGAGCCCGATTGCAGCAGGGATGAAGAAACATTTGGGCCGACGGTTCAATCCAGAGAAGTTTGGATGGAAGCGTCAGTAACAAGCTGCTTCCCAGGGCATTGATATGCGCATTGTGCACTTGCGTCTGTCACCCAGGTCAAACCTGCTTTACCAAAAGCAGTGTGAAATTGTGTACCCGACCTGCATGACACCGGGTCCTGACTCGGGTATGTTCTGGCCCGGGTAGAGCATGCCAGTGTGAAAGGGGCTTCATATTGTGCTCACTGTCCTGTATTTCCAAAAAGTTCCTAATGAAGCAGATGCTCTGAATATGTACTGTATATAATAAAAACCATATAGGACAGGGATATTAAACCATTCTATTTATTGTCAAGACCAGCAACAAGCCGCAGCACCTATTGTATTAAAGTTGACAGGGTTTATATGAAGGAAAGTTGATGGTTATGTCAATATATATATGCAGTCTTTTATAGGTTTATGCCTTTAAAAATGAAGTAAATGACCAATATAAATCACTCATTGCGTCCCAGGACAGGGATTTACTGTTGGACTTACTTATTTACAAATAAACAGCCAATATGTCTGGATGTGACTTAACTATGTACTTAATCCCACAGCAGTAGAGATTCATTTTACAGTAGATATTTTGTTTGCTTTAATACTTGTCTGCTGAAACATTATTAGTTTTGGTTATTTTCTGTTCTCATAAGACACCACTGGAGTGCAGTATGATCCTGACTGTGAGCTGGAAAGATGATAATGCTCTTTGGGCAAAAAGACATCCCCCGTCTGTCACAGGCTGTCTGTGTCTGAGATACTTGAACACAAAGTGTTGAAAAGTAAAATATTTCCATGAATATGCATCCTTCACTTTGCAAACGGTCCTTTGTTTGATATCAGATTGTGAGTAAAGGCTGGTCACATTACTTTTTATATAGAATGAAAAATAAAAGGTTGTGTATATTGTGCTGTTACGTTCAGTGATGCAAAGATATGATAAAGAAAGGAGTGCATACCTTTGATGATTTTATTGTTACTAATCAGCTAATTCATGGGAAATGCCAGTTTTTCATTTTACACACACAATTTAATTTAATATGACTAGTGACTGTATTCAATGGAGTTAATATATTTAAACACACACACACACACACACACACACACACACACACACACACACACACATATATATATATATATATATATATATATATATATATATATATATATATATTCAAATTTTCCACTATGGCTGAGTCTGCAGTACATATTTAATATATGAATCAGTCAAGAATATAAGTGAGGCAAGGTTGGATAGTAAATATGACTTTATATATTTTGTTTAAATATAGCTGATATAGCATAAGTAAATAAATAAATAAATAACAGAAAATGTTTTTGAAGTTCATACCGTATAGTTTTATCCAGTTTATATCCTGCCCGTCGTATTTGTTTTCGTCGAGTTTTGTTTGAATTTTAGAAAGTCCGAAAACAGTGACAGTGACATTTTAATCACCATTTTAGTGTTTGGAGCATCTTTCTTTTGTAGTATGTTTTGTAATTAATTATCGGTTAACTCACAAAATCGGTGTTCAGCCATTTTCTCTTGTTGCAAATAGTGCAGGGGAGGGAGGTGTTCCTTTGAAATGGGCCGGGACTGACAGTGATGGGAACCAATCACATGACAGACGGAGACTATTGCCCGGTGGTGTGAGGATGTGCTGTGATTCCCTCTGTCTTGCCTGTTCAGGAGAAAAATCATCCGGAGCCCGGTTCAGGGAAACTGAGTCAAAGATCAAAGAGAAAAGAAAAGGCAAGATGGGAAACAGAGAACGAAAGCAAAAGAAAATAAATACAATTCCACGACCCAGACCGACAAGAGGACGGTAGCTGGGACGGATACAAGTATTCAGCTCTGGGGGAAAAACATGGGCAACCCTGGTATAAGTCTAGTGAGGGGAGACCGGACTGTAATTAAGTCTTGCACCTTGCGGCATAGCGGAGGCTGTGAGACACGACTGTGAGACAAACCTTTATTTGTAGTTTTGAATTTAAAAATCTTTTGTTTTCTCTTGTTGTTTTTTCCTTTGGATTATAAATATTATTTAAACTTCAGAGACTGTCTCTACACTCGGGCTGGAATACCATTGTTGGTAGATCTCCCAGGTATCTCTGGTGCCACCCCACCAGGGTAAAGAACAAAATAAACCTGGTGCGCCTGAGCGGTATTTTCAATTACAACTCTCTGTCTCATGTGTGTTTAGTGAATTTCCCACACTATATATATATACACATATATTTATATATCATTTTTTAAAATTATTTAATTAAACAGCTTCCACAAAATATTCGTCTTCCATTATTTAATGCTCTCAGATACCAATATGTTCACTATCATTAAAACGGTAAATCACTCTTAATATATGCAGACTCCTACCTTAATGCAACTATGGCACCAGCCAAAATGAAAAGGAAAACAAATTGCAACAAAGATTAAATGTACATGTTAGTTAATGAAATGAAAAACAATCTGGAAATATTATTTAACACTTCGCAGGACCAAAAAACATTAAGAAAAGAAACATGGAAAGAAATAACTAACAAAATAAATTCACTGGGACCAGTGCCGGCGCTTGGATTTACAGTGAAGTAAACACACCACCCACCCACCCGCACAACCTAAAGAAAACCTTTTGAAAATAAATACATCAGTAGCAAAATCTGAATGTCAAAAACAAGAGTGAGAAGGGTGTGCATGGAGAAATAGAGAGATAGACAGATAGAGGGGGAAACTGTATAGGGATAAGCAAATAATAATTGTAATAATTTATTTTCATTTTCAACTCCCAGTTCCTTTCCCTCACTTTATGATTCTATTTTATTAATTATTGCTGTACCACAAATAAATGGCTTGAGTCTTAATCTGCTCATGGCTGCAGTCTCATTTCTGTCCCAAAAATAACCTGAAAACGCTACAATATTGAAACATATTTATATCTTCAAATTAGTCACAAAAGGTATTAATCATAGGTGTGAACTGGATTTTTTAATTAATGTTATCCAGTATAAAAGTTAGTATGAAACGTTTATATTGTAGCATGCATGGGGAAGGCAGCAGCAGGGCTGGTAGGTGATGTAATCACACACAGAGACATGAGCCCGATATACACTCCTTGCAAAGGAGCTGGCTCTTTTGTACAGCGGTATCGGCGCTATGCTTTAGTGTGAGAGGTCCCTGGTTCGCGCACGCCCTCCGCCTGTGTGTGGATTGCCTCGCCCTGTGTGATCCGTCTGTCTGTGTTAACTGAGATCACTACAATATTAAAAGAAACACATACATGCAAAACCTAGCCCACAGTACAAATGCATTCGTTACAACTCATAAGCGAAAACATAATTCTATGAACACACTTAACAAATTATTATCCCAAAAACATGTTAATTTAAGAATAACGCAGAAAATGTTTTGTTTGAGTCTATGTATATTTTAGTTGTGTAAAGTAAAAAAATACAGTACATTCAGTAGGCTACGCAAGTAAACACTTTTCAGCGTATTTCAGTTGTCTGTGCACTACATAATTAATTACTAATAGTTAAAGATTTCAGTTTGTGTTTAATTAAATAACTGCAATGATTTGTTTCTGTGCTTCCCTTCATTAATAAAGCACCTTAACATATAAAAGAAACCAAAACAAAATGTATTTATTATTATTTATTTCTTAGCAGACACCCTTATCCAGGACGACTTACAATTGTTACAAGATATCACATTATTTTTACATACAATTACATTATTTTTTACACATTATTTTTACATACAATTACCCATTTATACAGTTGGGTTTTTACTGGAGCAATCTAGGTAAAGTACCTTGCTCAAGTTACGGGAGTGAAAATAACTTTAATAGAAAGTCACAAAAACCTACGAAAAGTCAAGATACAAAAGAAAAATCAATGATACATAGAGCCCAGGGTATGACATATGAAAAAAGTGCTGTATTAAAAAATAAAAGGCATTATTATAAATTTGATTAATTTCTATAGAACACATAGAAGACCCCACAAAAGACTGCTGTAGGCGAGCAATGTAGGCATGTGAACAGGCTGGCTGTAGGGGTGACGTCAGGCCACAAAGAAACACATGCAGACAGGCAGTACTGTGGTTGAAACTGAGACGCTGCGGCACTCAGTATGTTTAATGAAACAAATAAAAGATTTAAACAGAAAACAGCACACAGCACTTGATGCCAAAATAAACAGACACTAACACACAGGGACGAACACTAAACAAACAAGTACCATGCTGGTCCTCCAGCACCACATAGCAATTGCTGCTGCTTCTTATTATTTTATTATTATTATTATTATTATTATTATTTATTTCTTAGCAGACACCCTTATCCAGGGCGACTTACAATCGTAAGCAAATACATTTCAAGTGTTACAATACAAGTAATACAATAAGAGCAAGAAATACAATAACTTTTGTTCTTATTATAACTATTTTTATCTCCTCACTCCCTCCCGTTCCTTCGCCCTGAACCCACAACCCTGAGTGAGTGCTTTGTGCATCTATTTATACTGTTGTGCCGGGATTCAATTACCAATTAATTATTCACTTGAATCTCAGCACGTGAACTCATTTGTGAAATCCTGTGCTCACAGATTATTACATACTTTAAATGCACGTGAAGTGTTTGTGCAATCCCTGTGCCTAAATACAACTATATATTTTAAATCACTCGTGCTACACAGACCCATTTACATCCCGTGCAGCAGCTATAATACAGCAACATTAACATTAACACCAACATGCAACATATAACACAAATACACACAGGGGCGGGGCACACTGCCACAAGGCAACAAAAATAAGAAGACTTGACATGCAATCTTCTTATTTAAGGGAGTTTTTTAAAGCAATTAAACACTGTTTATTCACCACTTAACCCCTAAAGACGTTATGATAATATATATATATATATATATATATATATATATATATATATATATATATATATATAATTATTATTATTTGTTTATTTAGCAGACGCCTTTATCCAAGTCGACTTACAGAGACTAGGGTGTGTGAACTATGCATCAGCTGCAGAGTCACTTACAATTACGTCTCATCTGAAAGACGGAGCACAAGGAGGTTAAGTGACTTGCCCAGGGTCACACAATGAGTCAGTGGCTGAGGTGGGATTTGAACCGGGGATCTCCTGGTTACAAACCCTTTTCTTTAACCACTGGACCACATATGCACATCTACACATCTACAGTCTACACCCCCTTTCAAAAATTCCACCTTTTGTTGCCTTATAGCCTGGAATTAAAATGCATTACATATTTTTTTTTTCATTTATCTACACATCCTACCCCACAACTTCCAAGTGTTTGAAGTAAGCAAAAAACACTCAGGAGATTCTGTAGTCATGTGGCAAAAAGTTTTGTGGTCTGACAAAACTAAAATGGAACTTTTTTGTCTAAATGCAAAGCGTTATGTTTGGCGCAAACCCAACACAGCGCATTACCCAAAGAACACCATCCCTACTGTGAAGCATGGTGGTGGCAGCATCATGTTATGGGGATGTTTCTCATCGGCAGGGTCTGGGGCACTTGTCAGGATAGAAGGGCCAACGACCCAAAGCACACAGCCAAAGCTACACTGGAGTGGCTAAGGAACAAAAAGGTAAATGTCCTTGAGTGGCTCAGTCAGAGCCCCGACCTAAATCCAATCGAAAATTTGTGGTATGACTTGAAGATTGCTGTCCATCAACGCTCCCCAAGGAACTTGACAGAACTTGAACAGTTTTGTAAAGAAGAATGGTCAAATATTGCCAAATCTAGGTGTACAAAGTTGGTACAGACCTATCCCAACAGACTCACAGCTGTAATTGCTGCCAAAGGTGCTTCCAGTATTAACTCAGGGGGGTGGAGACCTATCCAATTATGATCTTTCAGTTTTGTATTTTTAATATATAATTTTTTTCTCAATAAAAACTTTTTTCCCCTTAACAGTGTGGAGTATGGTGTATAGATAAGTGGAAAAAAATCCTCATTTAAATGCATAAAACAAAATGTGAAAAAAGTTCAAGGGGGTGTAGACTTTCTATAGGCACTGTATATATATATATATATATATATATATATATATATATATATATATATATATATATATATATATATATATACACACTGAGTGTACAATACATTAGGAACACCTGCTCTTTCCATGAACTAGACTGACGAGGTGAATCCAGGTGAAAGCTGTGATCCCTTATTGATGTAACCTGTTAAATCCACTTCAATAGGTGTAGATGAAGGGGAGACAGGTTAAAGAAGGATTTTTAAGCCTTGACACAATTGAGACATGGATTGTGTATGTTTGCCATTCAGAGGGTAAATGGGCAAGACAAAAGATTTAAGTGCCTTTGAACGGGGTATGGTAGTAGGTGCGAGGCGCGCCGGTTTGAGTGTGTCAAGAACTGCAACGCTGCTGGGTTTTTCACGCTCAACAGTTTCCCGTGTGTATCAAGAATGGTCCACCACCCAAAGGACATCCAGCCAACAGCCGGCCAGTGGTCGAAAACAGCTCATTGATGAAAGAGGCCAAAGGAGGCTGACATGAATTGTGCAGAGCAACACACGGGTTACAGTTAGTCAACTGACAGTCCAGTACAACATTGGTGCCGAAAGACCCATAAAAGAATGCACAACTCATCGTATCTTGACACGAATGAGGTATGGCAGCCGACGACCTAACAGAGTTCCACTTCTTTCAGCAAAGCACAAGAAACTACGGTTGCAGTGGGCTAAGGAACGAAAACACTGGACACTGGAGGATTGGAAAAACATTGCCTGATCTGATGAATCCTGGTTCCTGCTGTTTCATGCTGATGGGAGGACTAGGGTATGGAGAAAACTACATGAGTACATGCATCCATCATGCCGCGTGTGAACATTACAGGCTGGTGGTGGTGTGATGGTGTGGGGTGTGTTTTCATGGCACACATTGGGCCCCTTGATAAAAGTGGAACAACGTTTGAATGCCACAGGATATCTGAACATTCGGGTGCATCCAGTGTATCCATCTGCCAATGGGTTTTTTGAGCAGGATAATGCCCCATGCCACAAGGCTAGGATTGTCCAGGAATGGTTCCACGAACATGACAGTGAATTCAGCTTACTGCAGTGGCCTGCCCAGTCACCAGATGTCAATCCAATTGAGCATCTGTGGGATGAGATGGAATGAGCTATTCGGAGTAGAGATCCACTACCAGCCAACTTGACACAACTGTGTGAAGCATTGGAGTCAACATGGGCCAGCATCCCTGTGGAACGCTTTCGACACCTTGTAGAGTCCATGCCCCGATGAATTGAGGCTGTTCTGAGGGCAAAAGGGGGTGCAACTCAATATTAGGAAAGTGTTCCTAATGTTTTGTACACTCAGTGTGTATATATATATATACACACTGAGTTGCTAATTGGTTGTTGTAATATGTGCCATGCATGGATTTTTATTAGGTTAGAAATATTCAGTGGCAAACATTCCCAAATGGGAACATTGTATTTGTTATGTAATACAGCTACTATTTTGGTCAAAATCATACATTTTAAATGGGTAGACGATATTAAAATGTTTTCAAGTTACACAGTGCTTTACTGAGATTATGTAGTTTGATGTGTATTTTGCAATAGGACAGTTCCAGTGGTTGCACTCGGGTTCAGAAGAAACAGACGTAACACTGCTGCAATTCTTTTATTTATCCACTGGCAGACCACTGACAATGTGCACAGACCACATTCCACATTGTGCCTTCATATTAAAAGGATTATCTGCCATTGTGGCTTTAGCTGAATAGTTCCATGCATATTTTCTGTCACATGTCATTTTTTATTTTGCTGTTTGCAAGAGACAATTTGCCTTAAGTAACCAGATTAAACCAAATATGCAGTACCAATGCAGATTAAAGCTAGGGTGATGTCAGGTGATTTAATTAAATATCCTTTAAATCCAAAATTCACACAAAGCTGCATCTGACCAGTTTACAGTTTGCAAATGCTCATGCTCCTTCTATAAAAACACATCTGCACAACTCTCCAAATAACATTTTAATATTTTAAGTACTTCTAAAAATAAAACCTGACTCCTGCCTACTGACAATGGTAACCATGACGGGATAATAAACAAAAGAAAATGTCCAAACAAAGGAGAAACGCTAACTGAAAGGTTGAGAGTTCAAACAAAACAAATAAACAACAAAGTAAAATTATCCAGGCTCTGGGTGGCTGTTCTCGCCTTTCTGGCCAGTCTGATGTCCGGCCTCCTGGTTACTTGTCTCCCTTCTAGAGCAGTTTGTTCAAGTCTGTCGAAAAATCATAGTTAGCATTTGTTTTACAAAAAATCCATCAGCACCTCTCCCGTACTTCTGTGTAGTTTCAAGGACCAGCCTCAACTGCTGCAGCACGGCCCCCTTTATGTGCCGCAGAACGACTCCCAATCAGCGGAACACCAATCAGCGATCAGCTTTTTAATCGCCTCCCAATTCTGGGACTTTCCAGCACATTCCATGTTGTTGCCCTCAACAAAGATGGCGATCATCGTTTCGGGTCTTCCACTCCAAAGGCGGAACTGCCGCATCACACGATCCCTGTTGGGGCCTTCTAGGCTGGCTCACAGCCCCCTGGCGGCTGGGAGGGTGGATTATAGCACGGGATCGTCACATACCCCCCCCCAATTGACCACTCTCACGAGAAAAATAATCTGCATTTTGGTGTAACTTACCCGCTCGATGTTGGACATCAAAAGAGAAGGTCTGCACCGCCAGGTACCACCACGTTACCTTCATAGTTTTCAACCACTGTAAAGGGGAGTGATCCATGACAAGCGTAAAGTGACGCCCCAGGAGATAATATTTGAATGTTTCCATGGCCCATTTTACCGCTAAGCATTCTTTTTCTATCACAGAATATCTAGTTTCTCTAGGGAGAAGCTTACAGCTAAGATATAGAATGGAGTGTTCTATGTTATCTTTCTCCTGAGACGGAACTGCCCCCAAATGTACCTCAGAGGCGTCGTTTGGAGGATGAACTCCCAACTGAAATCTGGCGCAATAAGTGCTGGGGCCTGACTAAGGCTTGTCTTAATAGATTGAAAGGTCCTCTGACATTCTGCACTCCATTTTACTCTGTTTGGTGTGTTCTTTTTAGTAAGGTCGGTGAGGGGCATGGGTATGGTGGAAAAGTCTTTTATAAACCTGCGGTAGTAACCTGCCAGGCCCAAAAGTGACCTCACCTGGGCTTTTGTGGTAGGGACCGGAGTGCCTAACAAAGCCTGGACTTTAGAGACAAGCGGCTTAATCCTACCTTTGCCCATGTTAAACCCTAAGTATTTGGTTTCCTCTTTTCCAAAGGCGCACTTCGCCATGTTTGCAGTGAACCCGGCCTCTCTCAAAGACTGAAGGACGGCCCCCCACCTATCAAGGTGCTCTCCCCAGGTAGAGCTGTATATGACTACGTCATCGATGTATGCCACAGCATACTCTCGATGCGGAAGTAACATCCTGTCCATCAATCTTTGGAAAGATGCAGGGGCACCATGAAGACCAAATGGCATAGTACAGAATTGGAAAAGACCTTCAGGGGTGATGAATGCCGTTTTTTTCCTTAGATTCCTAAGTCAGCGGGATCTGCCAGTATCCTTTCGTCAGGTCCAGGGTTGCGATGAAGCGAACCTGCCCCAGACGGTCCAAGAGTTCATCCACCTGGGGCATGGGGGGGTACGCATCAAACTTGGAGACAGCGTTTTCCCTCCTAAGTCAATTCACAGCCTCAAAGTGTCGTCAGGTTTCTTAACAGGCACAATTGGGCTGCACCATTCACTTCTAGAGGGCTCTATAACTCAAAGCCTGAGCATACTCTCCACCTCTGCCTGGACGGCTTCCCTCTGGCTTTCCAGGATCCGGTAGGCTTGGACTCTGACCCTGGTACCAGGTGGAGTGACAACAGCATGTTTAATCACGTGAGTTCTACCAGGCACATAAAACACAATATTCTCAATATTCTCGGAGGAAATAAAATGGACTTCCCGTTCTATCCAGGGTTTGAGTAAATTGATATGATAAATTTGGTTTTCTTTGTGGCGCCCAGGCTGCCGTATTTCATAATTAACTATCCCAATTGTACGAATTATCTCAAATGGGCCCTGCCATTTAGCAAACAGCTTTGATTCTGATGTGGTGAGCAATAACAACACCTTGTCTCCTGGCCGAAAGATCAGAATTCTTTCCTTTTTGTTATAGTGTTGCTCTTGCTTTTGCTGCGCCATTTTGAGCTTTTCTTGAGCCAATTGACCGATCAATTCTAGACGGTCTCGTAGTTGTAATACAAACTTTACTACATTTTTGGATGATTCTGAAGATTCTTCCCAACCTTCTCTTATTAAGTCGTGGATTCCCCACGGTCGACGGCCATACAGTAACTCAAACAGGGAAAACCCTGTTGAAGATTGGGGAACCTCTCGAACTGCAAAAAGGAGATCAGGAAGATGTTTAGCCCAATTATTTTTCTCCTGATCTACAAAGCGGCGCAGCATCTGCTTGAGGGTCTGATTAAATCGCTCTACTAGCCCATCCGTCTGTGGATGATAAATTGAGGTTCTAATGGAGCAAATTTTAAGCAATTTGCAGAGCTGCTGAACGCAGTCAAACATAAAACTGGTGCCCTGATCAGTGAGAATTTCTTTTGGGATTCCCACCCTCGAAAACATTTTTGCCAGTTCTTCCACTATTGTTCTAGAGTGCATCGTGCGTAAAGGACCACAAAGGGTGAAGCGAACAAAAACATTTGGAATAAAAAATAAAGGCATGCAAAAAATAATACATAAATAAAATGACAATAGAACATAACATTTTTATCAAGAAATAAAAACTGTGTCACATGATAAATCATCTTGGTAGGGTGGATCAAGAAAATGTACTTGAGGCCATGCGAAGTGTTAACATTTAGAATGTGGAAACCTAAAGTGTACCTATTCTTCAGTGACTACAAAGTAGCTTATCATGGTGAATTTACTGTATATATCTATCTGTACAAAACTCTGCGCACAGAATTAGGAATATTTTTTGGTGGTTGCTGCTGGAACATCTTTAGATGAATGGCTTTGAAGCAGATAATGTTTATGCTAAATGGAAACAGAACAAAAAACAAAGATGAGAAATCAAAGATGATTTTTAATATGGTGCTCTATATTACATTCAGTGCTGAATGAAAGAATTATTAATATGGGGCAGATTCCCCGATTACAGTGGTGCTTGATTGCGCTTTGTAGTACGAAAGTGGAACTGCTTCCTATCTATCTTGACATGTCTTTTTCAAGTATAACTTAACGGTAATTGGGAAAAACAAATTCAGTCTTCTTGGATGTCTAACGGTTTAAAGATGTATATTATAGTGCAATGTTGTTGAAGATTCAAAGCAATCTTATTACGCAGCTATGCATGTACGTACAAATATGTGTACTCCCGATGGTGCTGCAGTGTATTCTAATCCTGCACGGACATCTCATGACTACCACAGACCAATCATTAACACAAATACAAGTTGAAGAATGCTTAGTGGTTTGAGAAACACTGCAGTTTTTCAAAATTTTTGGCAAGGTTAGCTTTTGGAAAATGGCCACCAGAACAGCGTCCCAAATGGTTTAGATTAGTGAGAGTCTACAGTACATAAACAAACACAAAATGCACTGCCTGTTCTTGAATTATTAAAGAGTAAGTAGCAGGGTTCCAAAAATACAGCGTTACACGTCCCCACATGTTGCTACAACTGTTTAACTAACATACCTGTAAATTTTCTTTTCATTGTTAACATCCTCACAACTTTTTACACTTATAGCTTTACAGTCTGTTTCAAAGCTCTTTTCAAAATGGCCGTTCTAGTGCACTGGGGTTTGGGGTTTGCACTGGAGATCTGTCCTCTAAATCAGTGTTTCTCAAACTGGGGGTCGCAAGGCAATCATAGGGGGCTCGTGTGATCACAAAAAATGCTAACATAAGATCCTTAGCATTACATTACATCTTGAAACATTTCTAAAGGGGGGCCCAGCAAAAAAAGTTTGAGGACCCCTGCTCTAGATCACTGCTCTGGTTCTGGCTTTTCTGTTCCGTACCACGTCATGGATTGTTATTGCTGTGTTACCTGTTTACAATGTGGGCAATAATCCGGATGTTAACAATGAAAAGAAAAATTACAGGTACGTTATATAAACAGTTGTAGCAACACGTGGGGACGCGTAACGTTATATTTTTCAGAACCCCGCTACTTACTCTTCAAGGCTGAAAGGTTTAATACTGTATGAATACATGAGGACTGTGTCTTGAATACATGTTTGCTACAGTATGTGTGAATTCAGTAAGAACTGTTAAATTGAAAGGGACAGCATACAGGTTTTGATATTATATTAGATTAAAAAAACCATGACATCTCTAAAAATATCAGTTCCAAAGTTCTGGTTTAATACTGAAGCAGGGAGGCATGTCATTGTTGTCAGGAAGAAGTATAACTACAGACTTTGCAAAATATTTGGCTAAAAATCAAGGTGTCCAGGTGTGTTAAGTTGTTTCTTTTTAGTTGTCTGTTGGCTTGTTTTTATACCACAATGTAGCCACGTTTAGTTTATATTTGAAGTAAAAAATAAATAATGAAACTACCAACAATTAGTTGAAAACCCCTACAGAATATTGTACTTTATTGAAGGGGAATAAAACATGACAACAGCATCTCTCTTCTTGACTGTTTGTTTACATATAAGGTCTCTGCAGAGGTAGCATGGGAAGTATGACTGTAGGAAGCATCTGGTCACAAGAGTACTTCCTTTATCATCTGACAATGTATTTCCTTTGATGCCCACCGCCCAATTACAGTCAAAACCTTTAATTTAAAAATGGCATGTACCCTGAGTTCCTGAAGTATGAATATTTATTTTAGTACACTGGGGTAATTCTGAACATGCCCCAGGCAGTGGGGATTGTGTTAGTTAATTAAATAGCTTAGAGATATCTTGTCCGCCTCCAAATAGAAGAAAAAACAACAGGGATTTAGCATCCACAGTAATGTATTTAACAAAACTTGAAAAAAATACACCACCATTTATAGTGTAGTAAATTGTGAAAGAAAAATAGTCCCTAATCCATAACGGGCCTTATTCACAAAACTCTAATGAAATCAAGTGTGCAGGTGATGAAACCATTTTTAACCATTTTAGAAAAAGTTATAAGTTTATCCTGAGTTTACAAAGTGTTTAAACTAAAAAAAAAAGTTTATAAAAAAAAACTCACCCCAAAAAAACACTCCTTAAAAAAGCAGTCTTTAAAACTGTCCTTAAATAATGGTCCTATTCTAACTTATTCTAGGCTGTAGAAATGTTGGCTTCCGTATTCTGGCACACTATAAAGGCATATGTTTTGCTTGACTTGTGAATCTCCAAATTGATGTCTCCAAATTCTCCTACATCAAGGAGCCACACAAGTGATTTAGTGCAAGTTCCGGACAGTACTCAAGGGGTCAAATACTGTGAACCTAGCACACATTGTATAACGTTCACTATGTGCCTGTACAGGTCTTGCTGTACACGATCTTCAACACTGATAAAGCTGCCACAGAATACGTTTACTCACTGATACTGTCTACTGTTTTGCAGATGTGGTTGTCCATCTGAAAACCCACAAACTGATTTAACTTGTGACTTAATATGAAACAAAGCCTCTAGATTTGAAAGGCACTGCTACACTAGCTTCAAATTTTTGTTGTTGTTGTTTATTTTCTAAGTTTCTAAATGAATTAGTCAATGATCCCATCTTTCAAATTATCCTCTATATGTAGAGGGTTCTTGACATTCCTTTATTCACCCCCCCCCCCCCCTCCCATATATTTGACCTTTTTATGATGTTTGCAATAATTGTTGAGTTGTTTTGGCAAGAAGTTCACAGTAGACAGTAAGCGCCAGTGCCATCTAGTTCACAGCAGTAAAGGCTTTGCCCTCGGGGTGCGTTCCGTCATTTATCATCCGTCACCCGAAAATCCATTGCACACTAGATGCGTTAATATCATACTTCAGTGTGCTGATGTGCAGTGGAGGCTGTGTAGTAAATATACCTAGTTTCAGTCAATATAATTATATTGTTAATTCTCACATAACTTTGAACACAAAATGTTTTTAAATGTAGTATAAACGGAATGATCAGCAAACGCTGATCATAAACCACTGTATTCTTTAGTGCACTAAGATGGAAGTTAAAACTTTTCCTAATTGTTTCTAGTAATGTTTCTACTAGATCTGTAATAATGTTGTTACATAATACATAATATAAAAAAAAAAAAACATGTGATATTACACAACTGCACACAATTGTCATAGCATCAGAAACCATATGACCCATATTTTATCACTCGCACCTGTAATAAATATATCTAAAAGTTGGGAAGCTAGCAACGAGCTACTGAAAATACTTTACCATAATGACCTACTCTCTTTTGTGACTGTTAAGCCCTGACCGCTCTTGGTTGCTCCGTCACGCTTCTTTCTCTGATATGCGTCTCACGCCATTGTTTCTTTACTTCCTCAACACAATTTAAATAAAAAGTATATGCTTGTTATAACCTATACTGCACAAAATCCACGTTTATATATGCTATTAGTTCATAATTTCATGTTTTATAATACATATCATTCATTCCCAAGTCCACGGCAATGTCTTGCCATACGCTTTCTTTGTAATCTTTGTTGGATTTATCATAAAGTAATTTTTGTTTGGCGGCACACGCGATTCGTTTTTCCATTTTGTTCAGGGAACTGCAAGAATCTTCCCAGTTGTTTTCCATTGGTCAATGTAATTAACGCATGTCAAGTTGGATCAAACTTGACGCATCAGTGTTGTACGACAATTACTCTGTGTGCAAGGTGCATTAAGGAATGCACATGATAGTTTTTTTCTTCTTAGATGCACGTTAAAATCGGACGCATGATTGGATTCGGTGTGCAATGGCCTTAAGCCAGCAAAACTAAAGGAAACATTCTACTGGTTGATCATCAGATGGCGCTGACTCTTACTTTGTTTGATCTAGTCATGGTTACATATATCTATGGCAGGCAAGCAAAGAAAATGAAATTTGAAGCTACTTAAAAGTATGAAAACGTAGTTACGGAAAAGCCAGCTAGAAACTGTACCAGAGATCACAAATAATAACACTTCCATTACAAGAAACTATGGGCCAGATATTCAAAAGAGATGCAAGTTTCGCAAGGATTTGTTGCCCTCAATTCTGCCTAGAGAAAAAATTGTAACTGCAAGTGCAATGGGGTTGCAGGAGGAAAATATCTTCGCTAATTTTTTTAATTGCAAGTGTTTTTTCTGCGCAAAATCTTTGGATATCTGGCCCTTTAAGCTAGTTGTTTATTATTATAAACTGGGTAATCCATATTTTTCTTTGTAAACCATGCCTCCCTTGGTTTTCATTACAAAGTTTGGTTCACAGTACATTACGAATAGCTATATGGTTTAATTGCTAACAGTTTTTTTTTTCTTTAAAACACAGAACCCAGATACCTAATAGCAATGAGGTGATGCTTACTGCAACTTTTTGAAATGCGACACATTTGTGAAATATCTAATCACCTTATAATTTGAGTAAATGTCAAGAAGAGGTCAACAATCCTTGACCCTTACATGGCATGGAACACGGGCCATTAGTCAGGATGCATAACCAGAATGTTTCACAGGCCTAATTACAGCTTATTTTGAAAGGCTATAATTTGATTGGTGGAAAATGAAGGCAGCTTCTCAAGGGTCATTTTATCCTGCTTTAACAATAATTCTTAGCTTGATTAAAAATTGATCCAGAGTCTTAATGTGAATATATTATTGCTGCTATCTGTCACAGTTGACAGATAATTGGGGATACACAACTACATTTGCTTTGAAATATTCTATCGCTTGTTATTTGGACCGGGATGTTTCCATGATTTAAATTGATGATCTGCTAATGTGCTGTTTGTAGTCATGGCTTCCTTATCTGCTGAGCACTACCTGCCCGTCCCCTCCGCTCCTCCACCTCTGGCAGACTAGCTGTGCTCCCCCCGCCTCCAGAGCCCATTCCTTCTCCTTCCTTGCCCCTCAGTGGTGGAATGACCTACCCATGGATATCAGGGCTGCTCAGTCTCTGACCACCTTCAGGCGCCTCCTCAAGACACACCTGTTCAGACAGCATCTGTAAACATCACAACTCTCAACCATATTGGACTATATGGCACCCAATTGTACCAGTACTTGCATCAGTTTGTACTTGCACTGAACTGCTCCATACCTTGCCGCATTCAACTACTGCTCCTAACTATAACTACTTACCATATCTTGTATCTGATTTTACTCTTATAGGTAACCGTACTTCACATTTTTTGTAATTGCTCTTATCTGAAATCATTCTCATCCATGTATCATACTTTACTCATATAAGCAAATATTTACTATAAGTTTTAACTGCTCTTAGTCGAACTCACTCTTACTTATAATTTACTGTATTCTTTATTTTGTTTTTACTTGAATTTGATCTTATTGTACTTTCATAACTGGTCTTACCTGTATTATGATATTCTGTAATACTTTATAATGTGATAATTTTAGCTGCAACTCTACGCTCACTCCACTGGCTCCCGATCACAGCTCGCATCCAGTTCAAGACTCTTGTACTCGCCTACAGATGCCTTGACCAGACTGCACCCAGCTACCTCCAGACCCTCATCTCTCCTACACCCCCACTCGACCTCTCCACTCCTCCTGCACTAGAAGACTGGCTGTACCTCCTCTACGCTCCCCTGCCTCCGGAGCTCTTGCTCTTATCTACTCCCTATTTTACTGCATTTAATCCTGTACTTTAGAGTACTGTAATCTGTCACAAGTGTTATTTAATCTGTAGTATTTTGTGTTTAATTCTGATGTAACTATCACTGACACTGTTATCTGCTCCGTTATTGAATCGTATTTTGTCATATACTTGTACTTGCTAGAACCAAAGTCATTGTATTTTATCTTGCTGTTAATTGTATTAATACTTGTACTGTGATTCTTGAAATGTATTTTTGTTTACAACTGTAAGTCACCCTGGATAAGGGTGTCTGCTAAGAAAGAAATAATAATAATAATAATAATAATAATAATAATAATAATAATAATAATAATAATTTGCAATGTGATATTTTATAATGCGATACTTTGTACTGTGATACATTGTAACAATTGTAAGTCACCCTGTATAAGGGCATCTGCTAAGAAATAAATAAATAAATAAATAAATAAATAATAATAATAATAATAATAATAATAATAATAATAATAATAATAAGGTGAGGTTCCTTTAACATACACACCACCACAAACACACAGAAAGACTCTCATGCAGTGCTGTAATGTTAATAAGCCACCAGGCACTGTATGTGCTTTGTATCTTGCAATTATGTTACTTTAGGGAAATGTTATAAAAGAGAAAAAAAGGAAATGTGTGAAATAAGCAGTTTATTAATTATTTAAAATAAACACATGCAGGGCTTATAAATTTCAAGCAAATGCCCAGTGCTGCTATAATGAACATCCCGGTTATTAGTTTACACAATGCATCTGAAATCCTGTTTCACAAATATGTAAATTCTCCTTTTATAACATTAAGGAGAATGAAAATAGGAATATTTTAAGTCCCAATGATAGAAGCAGCAGCTGTATAAACATATTGGCCTTGGAGTATAGCATAGTGTCCACCAAGCAATAAAACAGCTCCTTTCACGGCAGGCTTATAATATTGCCATTTTCACGGCTTCTTGAAGTTATAAACCCCATAAAGAGATACAAAACATATAAAACATGATTTGACGTTCACTCTGTAAGCTCATGACAGGGATTTTTTTTTTTTTTTTTTTTTTATAGCAGCACTGGACATTAGCACTGGTATTTGTAAATTTTAGGGGGATAACACCTGTCTTCTCTGTTGGCGACCTTAATTTAAATGTGACTACTCCACATTTTCTTTTTCTGCTCAGACAGAACAGCTGGAGTGCATTGCACAACACTGACTGTTACACTCTTACCACCTTAAATGTGTTGATCTATGAGGATCCCAGTCACGAAGGTCACAGGCAACATGCACATCCCAAGCAAGCTTCTCAAAAAGCCAGGCTCATTGACTTCAGCAGTTTAAGATCTGTAACGGTGGTGCATCACACAACACTGCCTGTTACACGTGCACCGTCACTGATGTCTTCTATGCATTGAAGTCACATCTCCACCTCCTAGGACCTAGATAGAACTGTGCTTGAACTCACAATCATTTAAGCAGAGAGATCAACTCTCATATACAAGGTTATTCAGAAGAACCACGGAGCAATTGAAAGCCAACACATGCAATGAATTATTTTCCAATACCATGGACACTCTGCAATGTGTCCATGACAATTGGAATCAAATAATAAAAGACTGTTGGACTTAGGACATCTGTGCTAACACCAGGTTTTATTTGCCCCACTTTTGAATAAGCCTGTATTTTATTTGTAATAGTCAGCTTTAACACCAAAATGATGATCCCAGACCCCAAAAACAATCATTTGCAGATTAATATGTTTTAAGAAATTAAATATTTATTAAAGATCCCATTGCTAGCAATTAGGATGGCATATAATCTTTCAAGCACAGACGCAATCTGATTGCCTGGTTCTCTCATGTCTTTGAGTTGTGACAAAAGAGGCTGGAGACTGAAGGCGGTCCCATCTTAATTACAGCTATTCTGTGAGGGTAAGGAGTTGCAGTTGAACATAATTATGTCAGCCAGGATTGCAGGCTTATTGATTCATGTTTGACTATGAATTAAATCAGATGTACAGCAGTAATAATTATACTCGCACCAGTTTGATGCACAAGTTCATATTTAGTTGTATTAGTCAAGGGACCAGACAACTACCTGTTATCTCGGTCTGTACAGCACTGAAGGTTTGTGAAAATCCTATGTGGTACTTCCTTACTAAAGACATACTGTCTGACTTGTTAAACTTTTGTAACCCAAGGGCTGAAGAACCTTTCTCCCTCTGTATGGAGACCCTGCAGTCTGACTAGGAAAAATAGATAACAGTAATGTATGTAGCAGTTCTTAACAGCAATAGCAGTGTGGAGTAGTGGTTAGGGCTCTGGACTCTTGACCGGAGGGTTGTGGGTTCAATCCCAGGTGGGGGACGCTGCTGTACCCTTGAGCAAGGTAATTTACCTAGATTGCTCCAGTAAAAACCCAACTGAATAAAATAATGTGATATCTTGTAACAATTTGTAAGTCGCCTTGGATAAGGATGTCTGCTAAAAAATAAATAAATAAAAAATACAGAATCACACGACATTGTGTTTTTAAAATTTGATCCACTGTTTGGTTTTTCCATTAATGTGTATCTGTGTACTGTGTGTGTGTGTGTGTTAACTTAAACAGGTGCTACAATAGACAGCTCAGGGGGGGTTGAGGACCAGAGGTCAAACAATCAAAAGTGGCCATTTATTGCATAGCTCATCAAACAGAAAACCCATCAATGGACTCAGCAGAGCATGTGGGAAATTAATCAGCTCAAGACTCAGTGTTTAGCCATGCTGATTATACCCTAGAAAACTGAGCACAAGATGACAAGTCAGAGACAAATAATGTAATAGCAGTTCACTCCTGACAAAGGCGAGGGAGACAGATCAATTTGCAATATTCTGTTCGGCACCCATGCAACAAAGCAGAAACATGAAAGCACAACATTAAGGGACGCTCCCTATGAACTCGACAAATCAATAAACATCAGTGGTAGAGAAAAAAGTTTCTCATTCTGTTGAGTACCCCAGGGCCTTTAACGTTGCTCTGAAGTGGTGATGAGCAGCGCTGGCCTTTGTCACATTTCGTTTTCACCTGTTTGGTGTCATCCATCAAGACTGGCTGATCAAGGTGGGCTGTCTTCCGCGCTGCCAGCAAAAGAGAAATGTGCTTTTAAGGTGTTCTTATTACCTCTTGTTCTTTCTTTTATGGGTGAGCTATCATCATTGTGTGTTTTTTTGCTAGTTTTCATACAAGTTTTCTAATAGGTCCTGGATGTCTTAGGTTAACACATTGACTTGATTTACAAGTACATCCACTGTTCTTTACATGAAATAATGGTAAGCAAGTTGTCTTAAAATCAAGAGATTCTGAATATCAACTTTTTCCACTTTATTCTGATTGAACTGGCTTAAAGGTTCCAAATGAAAATTGTCAAAGTCATAACAAGGCTGGTATTTAGTTGTCCTTTCTTAAAGTAATATATTTATAAACTTCCAAACAAAAGACACAAAGTAGTACTAAAAGAAACAGAAATATAATTATATATTTATTTTTGTAATGGGATATTTATATCAATGGGCCAGATTCTCATAGCTATTTACTCCAAAATGTCATGAGCAATTTTTTTTGTTGAAGAAAAAACAAAACCCAAAGACTAATGGGGTATTTGGTTTGGCAACTTTATTGGGTGTTTTTTTTCTTTTTGTGCAAAAGACACAAAATACCTAGCACAAAATAAATTGACAAAGACTACATTAGTTTAATACTCTATTTATGACAGCCTGACCCTTAGGGTACTGTATATAAGCAGGTAATAACAAGCATTTTTTAGGTGTCACTGAAGTCTGATGTGATATTAAAGTATTAAAGTGTTAAATTGTTAAGATATGCATTGCCATTTTGCTTTACAGGATTTTGAAAACAGTTATGGGTGAATACATTATGTAACGTTACATATCACACCAAATTGATAAATATATACACAGAGAGGAAAGTGAGGAGAAGTTAAAAAAAAAGATGAAAAGTGGCAGGAATCTGGGATCCATTGCCGTGTTGGATTTTTTGTTCAGGAACCTAAATTGAATGAAGTTAAGATTCAGATTACACCTGAAATTAGAATGTATCCCAAATAATAAGTGAACTTTAACTGCTGGTTTCACAAAACCAGAGATGCCAATACTTGAGAGTGAACAAAACAGCACCTGCCAAGCAAACTTAGGTAAATGTTGTTTTTTTTTGTCAGGACGGTAAAATAGAGTCTGTGAAACTTGATGCAAGTATCCAGTCAAATAAAGTTGAGGTAAAATATATCGTTTCAAGTGAAATCTATTTTTTCTTACCTGTGCACAAGGGCTGAAATAAAAAAAAGCATATATTTTCTTTTAATGTTCTTGTTCCTTTGGATATCAAATGCAACTTGCATCAGAAATTAAATTGTTAAAAGTCAAAAAAGAACTATGTACACTTTCAATTGTTCTTGTTAATTTTTGTGGCACCTTTTTCCACCCTGTTTTTGAGCTTTAATAATAATAATAATAATAATAATAATAATAATAATAATAATAATAATAATAATCCTAAACATTGAACCTACAAAAGCCTCACAGAATACTTTCAGTGCTGGCATACACACTGCAAGAGCTCTTGAACTTGAGCTAATCAGCCACTCTTTTGGGCCTATTTCCAATACTAAGCATTTCATATTGTAAATGTTTATTTTAAGCAAAATGTTGACATTGTTTTATTCATTTTAAGTTACCATGGAAAAAAATGTACAAAAATATAGTGATAATAAAACACAATTGCTTATGTCATGTGAGTTTAATAATAATAATAAAAAATGTTTAAACTTAAAAAGGGTCTGTGTACAACTTTAGAAAAATCTTAACGTTCTGTTAAAGTTTAAAATTACCTCTTGATTTTTCACTCTGTCTTCTATGGGAATCAAATGTCTGGCAACTTCTTGTTTTTCAAAAGATGCTTGTTGAAACATGGGGCGTATTTTATAATTCACTGGATCACCATGTTTGTCTCCATTAACATCAGGTCACAAAGAAAATGCAGACGACAGGCTGTAGTTAGTGTGACGAGTATTTATTATGTCTACATGTTTCCTGCAGAGAATATAGCTTTCCAATGCTTGTACCCCTCTTGATCCATAATCAGGGGTTCACATAAGTGGTATGCAGGCGGACCAATGAAAAAATGCAGACTTAATTATTGTTGTATAAGACGCAAGTGTACCGTCAGTATATTTTTTAACAGGAAAGCATTTATAATAAAGGCAGAGACGGTGCTCACGGTTTGAAGGTGAGCTATACGTGCCTAATTTATGGATTGTCCCAGGAGAGTGGGGGTCTACAGGCTTTGTCAACAATGTCCGCTTTCAGCCCCCACCCCCGCTGGGTCACTAGCTCACTCACTCGCTCCACAAGTCAAACAGAAAATAAATATATATGTATCTTAATTTTTTGCCAGCACCTTCCTTCCATTCCATTATTTGTGCCATTTTCTGCAATGTGAACTGCAGAAGTGCACCATAACTGTTTAATTCACAGCGCAGGCCGTCCTCACACTTATGACACAATTGGTTCCTGAAAGTCATGTTGTAAGTCGAAGCACATTTTCCCATAGGAACAATATTATAAGGGGTTACGTTCCTGACTCTTGTAAAAAATGACCCGTAATATTGTACTCATGCAAATATTTATTTAATATAACTTATTGAAGATACATAACAAATCATTTCATTCCAATTAGAACACTGAAGGTTATTCAATTCTGAAAGAATGAAAAACTTACAAAAACATTGCAAATTAAAAAAATTGGCATCTTAGATGGACGGATCAGGGGTACCAGCTTCTCTCATGGAACTTGGATGCAGTTTTTTCAGCTCTCTTGAAGAAAATGTCCAAGGAAGTTTGAACGGCTGCTTTTTTCTTTTTTTTGTAAATTTCTCTGTAGCAACTGTGCACGTTCGATATCCCACGATTTACTGAAGCACTGCGCTCAAGGTTTGGATCATTCTCCTCAAACAGGGTCATGGCAATTTCCAAATGTTTGAATGCCTCCCACAGCACTTTGGTTGTCAAGACTTTACGTGGAGGAGCCTCTTCAACACAGTGCACCTTAGATTCATCATTACCTTTTTGCTGTTCCAATATGAGAAGGTCTTCATTGGACAATTCCTCAGAATGTGATGCCAGCAACTCATCAACATCCTCTGGTTCCACCTTTAAGTGGATTTTTCTACCCATATCTTCAACATTTTCAGTCACCTCCGAAACAGTTATGTAGAGCCTTGGAAGTCAGAAACAAAATCAGAGCACAGTTTTCTCCACACACCATTCAAATTTGATTGATTCACTTCATTCCAAGAGTCACCAATGTTTTTCACTGCATGGTAGATGTTGAAGCCTTTTCAGAATTCTTTAAGAGTTGGCCCACCTTCAACATCAGTTGCCCTGATGGCCTTGTTAGCAGGATTTCAAGCTGTATTACAGTTAAGATACAGAGGATTTAAAATAAAATCGACAAAAATCCCAGAAGAATGTGCCCGTGACCATGGGGATTTCATTGTGGAAGACAGCAAAGGAAAGAAGGTACAACTTAAGTGTGTAAGTACTGTCGAGATACTACTATACATATTTTGACAGAAAAAAAAATGCTCAAGCATTTTGAAAAGTAACCGAAAACACTAATTTCATACAGTATATCAAAAACGAAAGCCCCGAAAAAAACGATTTACATAAAACTCAAAAATAGCTAAAAATAAGCACAGAAAAATAGACGCCCTAAATGGGCAGCAGTGTGGAGTAGTGGTTAGGGCTCTGGACACTTGACCGGAGGATCGTGGGTTCAATCCCAGGTGGGGGACACTGCTGCTGTACCCTTGAGAAATGTACTTTACCTAGATTGCTCCAGTAAAAACCCAACTGTATAAATGGGTAATTGTATGTAAAAATAATGTGATATCTTGTAACAATTGTAAGTCGCCCTGGATAAGCGCGTCTGCTAAGAAATAAATAATAAAATAATAATAATAAATAACAGAACAGTTTATTTCGAATGTTGTATTCTTAGCACAAAATGGTATTGTAATAGAGCAAAAGGCTTTATTAATTTCCTGTTTCATTTTACATTCTCACAGGTTTTATATCTCTACTTATTTATTTGTGTTTCCTAAAATATGTTTTACCATGTATTATTTTTATGACACGCTATTTGAGGAATAAAACAAATGCTACATGTATTGTGAGGAATCCATTTTCACCATGTCCAACTGTGACAGAGATTGAATGATTCTTGGTGTTAGATCTCTCTCCCGACCCGTGAGGGCACTGTGTATAGGGAACAGAGTACCCTGGACTAAATGGCATGACAATTTATTCCTTGGGTTAGGTGGAAGTCGGCCATCTAGAAAAGGGGTGGAGCTATGGTACCCGAACTCAATGACCCGGACGGGAAACGTAGTGGCATCCGCTTGTTAACCTAGGAGTCATGGGAGAGGGTATAAAGGAGTAGTAGTGTAAGTAATCTGTTCCTTTGTAAATGGTTTGATAGACATAAAAGGAGACCCCTGTGATTCCAGAAACCGTGAGTGTTTTGTTTGTGTTTGTCTGTGTTAGTAATTTGTTTGTCTGTTGTTGTAGACTACAACTAACACCCTCCGGAGCTGTAGTGCAAGCCAGCATGAACCCGGACATCAGCACATTCACCCTTCGTTCACGGAGGACTGTCTTGCACCACTAGCACTAATTTCACTCACTAAAAACTGTGTTTGTGTTTTGTGTTTAGTGTGGGTGTTTTAAAAGACTGGACTTTTGGTTGCGGGTCAAACCCAGGGATTTAGAAATACAAAGTGATACACACCGCTGTATCACTTCATCATTCATTATTTACAGGTGTTCGTCATAAGGCTCTGGACTTGTAATCACCAATAAACACCCTTGCACCTGGATATCATTGACTGTCTGTTCCGCACTGTATTGCATTCACCTGTGTTCACTCACCACTCTGTCACACAAACCCATAGACTATTCACTGTTATTATAAGTTTGTAAAAATCAAAAAATAATGTGTGTGTGTGTGTGTGTGTATATATATATATATATATATAAATTGTAAATCTCATTTTGAATAAAACCTCAAGTTGGAAAAAAAGTTATGACCAAGAGGTTTCATATACTTTTTTTTATCCCTATTGTGGTAATATGCATGCATATTTATTTGGGGGTTATAATCAATTAAAAGATGAATCGAATAATTGCACGTCAGCATAATTAATTAAATACAATTAAGCAAACAACTAAATACAAAGATGAAGGTCAGCTAAACACTGCAAACCATTTAAAAGCTTATGATTGCATTCCCTGAAAAGCTATGTTTGCATTATAATGAAAAATACATGGTACCACTGTATAACTTATTAAACACAAAAAAAACTACGTTTTACATGACAGTAAGAGCTGACAATTCCAAAAAAGCGCAAAATTGTCAGGTAAGGCCACCACTGCGCCCTTACCTGACCCATGTTCTGACAAGGCTTTCCAGCACACACTGCTTAACTGGTACAGTAGGTGGGTTCACTTCAGGCAACATGTGTAGTCACCAGTGGGCAGATGAGGTGAGGTCTAAAACCAGAGAAGCCATGGTTGTTTCCATGTTGTCATAGAATTGTATGTGAATAGGAAAAGCTAATTAGAATAGTAAGAATATTAACACATCTGGAGTGAGACAAATTATATATTGTGTACTTTTCCAATTATACAAATATTTGCAACAGTCAAAACCATTTCAGCTTTTTTTGTTCTTTTTTTTATTTTGTTTTTGTTTATGAAGGACACATGTGTTTGATATTCTGGAAAATAAATGTGATGTATGTGTGGCATAGTAATGTTCGGAACCCCTAAAGGTACATGGTGTAAAAATTAAAATGGGAGGCTACTATGTCGTTCACAACTTAATATCTTGTGCGCAGGACTTACTACAATATGTGTGCACTTCCCCATTGGAGATTGCGCTGTCAATCATGGTCCTGCACCCAGGGTTTAGACTCTGCTACCTCCACCCTCTTCTACTCCCTCACCTCCTCCCTCGACTCCCTCTGTCCCCTCACCTCCTGACCTGCTCGCCCCTCCCCTCCCCAACCCTGGCTCTCCTCTGCGCTCCGCTCAGCAAGAATCACACTACGATCTGCTGAAAAGAAATGGAAGAGAACCAAACTCCCTGCTGCCCTAGACCTTTGCCGCACTCTCCTCTCCTCTCCTCTCTCCTATGCTAAATGTACTTATTTTACAATCTGTAATCCAAGCCTCCACTAACAACCCACGTAAACTATTCTCTACCTTCTCCTCCCTCCTAAACCCTCCCCCCTCCTCCTCCCTCCTGTATCTCCCCTGATGACTTTGCCTCCTTCTTCTCTTCTAAAATCTCAGATATCCGCAAATTCTTTAACACCTCTACCTCCCCCGCACCCCCTCCTGCTCCAACCCCTACACCCACTGCATCCCCTACTAACTCATCCTCCTTCTCCACCTTCTCGCCCCTCTCAGACTGTGACCTCTCCTCCCTACTCCAGGGTCACAAACCCACCACGTGTGCCCTGGACCACCTCCCCACTCACCTCTTTCAAGTTGCTGCTCCTGCTCTACTTCCCTTCATCTCCTCCCTTCTCAACACCTCTTTCCTTTCTGGTCTATTTCCCTCTGCCTTCAAAACAGCCTCTATCACTCCCCTCCTCAAAAAACCTACCCTGGACCCCACCTCCCTCCAGAGCTACCGTCCTGTCTCCCTCCTACCCTTCCTCTCTAAAACCCTCGAGCGGACTGTACACCGCCAGCTCTCTGCTTTCCTGTCCAACCACTCTCTGCTCGACCCTCTCCAATCTGGCTTCCGCTCTGCTCACTCCACTGAAACCGCCCTCCTGTCTGTCACCAACTCACTTAAGTCTGCCCGAGCTGCCTCTCTCTCCTCTGTCCTAATTCTCCTCGACCTCTCTGCTGCCTTTGACACTGTTGATCACTCTATTCTACTATCATCTCTCGCTGAACTGGGGATCTCTGGCACTGCTCTGGCCTGGTTCCCCTCCTACCTCTCCAACTGCACTTACCAGGTAACCTGGCGTGGAGCAACCTCCACACCTCACCCTCTCTCAACAGGAGTCCCCCAAGGGTCAGTCTTGGGTCCTCTCCTGTTCTCTCTCTACACCCGCTCATCGCATCCTATGGTTTCTCATACCATTTCTATGCAGATGATGCTCAGATTTTCCTCTCCTTCCCCACCTCTGACTCCACCATCTCCTCCCGTATCTCTACCTGTCTGTCTGCTATTTCCTCCTGGATGCACTCGCATCACCTCAAACTCAACCTCTCTAAATCTGACCTCCTTTTCTTTCCCTCCCCCTCCTCTGATCTCTCTATCTCTGTTCCTCTGAAATCTACCACACTCTCTCCCTCTTCCTCCGCTAAGAACCTTGGAGTCACCCTGAACCCCTGCCTCTCTTATTCCCAGCATATCTCCACTCTGGCACGCACTTGCCGATTCTTCCTGAGCAACATCCGAAGAATCCGACCCTTCCTCACCAACTACACCACCCAGCTCCTGGTCCAGCCTTGGTACTCTCCCGCCTAGACTACTGCAACTCCCTCCTGGCTGGCCTCCCTGCGTCCGCCACCCGTCCGCTCCAGCTCATCCAGAACTCCGCTGCCCGCCTGGTGTTCTCTCTGCCTCACTTCTCCCACGCAACTCCACTACTCCGCTCACTCCACTGGCTCCCGATCACAGCTCGCATCCAGTTCAAGACTCTTGTACTAGCCTACAGATGCCTTGACCAGACTGCACCCAGCTACCTCCAGACCCTCATCTCTCCCTACACCCCGACTCGACCTCTCCGCTCCGCCTGCACTAGAAGACTGGCTCTACCTCCTTTACGCTCCCCTGCCTCCAGAGCCCGCTCCTTCTCCACCCTCGCTCCGCAGTGGTGGAATGACCTTCCTACAGATGTCAGGACTGCCCAGTCCCTGACCACATTCCGGCACCTCCTTAAGACTCACCTCTTCAGACAGCACCTGTAGAACTCCTCTGTTTTTCCCCTGGGACACTTATCACCCTTGCTTAAATGTGCTTTATTTGCTCTTATCTGCCCCCTATTTTACTGCATTTAATCCTGTACTTCAGAGTACTGTAATCTGCCAAGTGTTTAATCTGTAGTATTTTGTATTTAATCATATCCTGATGTAACTATCACTGACACTGTTATCTGCTGTATTATTGAATTGTATTTTGTCACACTTGTACTTGCTTGAACCAAAGTCATTGTATTTATCTTGCTTTTATTATTATTATTATTATTATTATTATTTATTTCTTAGCAGACGCCCTTATCCAGGGCGACTTACAATTGCTACAAGATATTACATTATTTTTACATACAATTACCCATTTATACAGTTGGGTTTTTACTGGAGCAATCTAGGTAAAGTACCTTGCTCAAGGGCACAGCAGCAGTGTCCCCTACCTGGGATTGAACCCACGACCCTCCGGTCAAGAGTCCAGAGCCCTACCCACTACTCCACACTGCTGCCCATTGTAATTTAATTGTATTATTACTTGTACTGTAATACTTGAAATGTATTTGCTTACGATTGTAAGTCGCCCTGGTAAGGGTGTCTGCTAAGAAATAAATAATAATAATAATAATGTAAAAAATGAAATGGATAAAGTCAGAATCCACAAGAACCACAAGACATAAGTGACCTAAAGAACTCAAATTAAGTTACCCACAGAGGATTATAAAACTGACGAACACCCGCTAACTTACTCTTGGTGGTGGAGCCCGACTGCGCATGCATAAGTTATGAGTTAGCAAAAATAAACCATGTATGCGAGAAGAAAAATTAAAATAACTTGCTAAATACTAGCCAATGAGTGCTAGCTGCCTGCCCGATATGTTTAAATGCGCAGCAGTTTTTGAGTTATTTTAGTGCAATTTTTGTTTTCACAATTCTGATATATATATATATATATATATATATATATATATATATATATATATATATATATATATATATATATATATCCCATTTGTTATAAACTATTTTTTATTTGTGACATAATAAATCTCCTTTCTAAATAATCACTGCTATATATTTCCAGGTTGTTTTTACTGAGCCTATGGCATGGAGCTCATGAAGGAGCCAGATTAAGAATTGTGCTCTGGGAGAAAAAAAGGCCCACAGTCAGACATTTAACAGTCCTTAGTAATTATGGGAATCTCATTCCTTCCCTGGCAGGCAGTTTTTCATGCTGCGTCCTCTGAAATCTGATAGAAGTCCTTTTATCCCCTGAAGTTACAGTACAAATCATCATTGGTTTTATCTCAGCTGGGGTTGTCTATTTTCTAAATGAGCTTACTCTCTTCAGCTGCCCATCAGGCAGATTTTCCCTCTTTTCTCCACTCCGGAGCTATTGCTGGGTTTAGGGCTTTTCTTCTGTCCTTTGTTCACTCAGGGGAGCGGAGTAAACAGCGGGATTGATCTTACATTGCTCTTTGGTATTGTTCCAGCCCCTTGTCAATAGACCTGGGCTGGGAATGCACTGACTGGAAAAGAAGGGCAAGATTGAAATTCACATTTTGTTCTCTGTGCCTTTTAGTGTGCAGTGGAATGTTCCTAATCTGAAAGCTTCTACACTGGCTGCCCACTATCGACATGCAAATTAATCACCAAGACCCATATTAGTGTTAAGTAAAAGTCTTTTTAAGGTATCATAGAAGTGAAATAGAGGTCGCCCTTACAATAGACATATATTTTGTGCTTGCAGTTCATTTGTATATAGTTTATTTTGTTTAGTAAGACCGTGTGTTTAGCAGGTTGTTATTGCTTTTCATGGTCTAATGTACTTGGATAGTAAAAAAGATGTAACACAAAGGAAATGTTATGTTCCTTTATCTTGCAGTTAACAACAGTTGTTCTAGTTTAAACAGTTTGCTACATTTTTACTGACATTATAGAAATATTATATCTTTATTTTTCTGTTCAATGATATGTCAAACTGATGAAAAAAAGTGATATAATTACTGCCGCTACAATGAAAAGATAATCATTATTTATGATCTACTGGATGAACTTCCATAGTAATAATATACATGCTCTATTCTATAGTAATGTTGTCTGCAATATCAGGGGTGCAAATTTGAACAGTGGGGGGAGGGGGTCTTGATGAGGCAGGGATTGATAATTTAGCATCAGTTGGCTCTCTGGTGCTAAACTTTCAAAACAGTTTAACAGCAATTTTCAAAATGATTTGCACCCCTGAATATGCAATCTCTTACCTATTATGTGTATACTGTTCTTATCCAATTTGGTATTAACACTATATCATGATTTTTCTTTTCTAAAGCAGTAATAAAAATAAAACGATTCCAGTGTGCAAGATAACCACAACTTTGTAGGATAAAATGCATTGCATCTTATTGCTAAGTAACAGAAAAGTCAAATCTAAAAGCAATGGCTCTCCGATCACCAAACATGAAATTAACAAAAGTGTAATTTTTGTTTATGCTTTGCAAAGAGCGTCATTATTTATTTACTTATTTATTGCAAATTGATGCTTTTCTTTGTAGTCTCTTAAGTATTGTTTTTTTATAACCTTGCTTATAAAACAACTAAACTATGAAACACTATTATTTCAGTCACCTGCAATTGGCAATCATTTGAAACGTTGAATAAATGGTGTCACATACAAAAAAAACTGAATGAAGAGGTCTCTAAACCTTAGTACTGTATGCTTATGTTTTCTATTTGATCAAAGAAGATTGCCAGGATTGCTTTCAGCAGATCTCAGTTGCTAATAAAGACTAGCTTTAATAGTAGAAAGCTGCACAAGATTACCGGTACGTCACAAATGGGATCTTCACGCTAAAATCTTGCAAACATATGGTAAGGCTTTTGAACTTGTTTTCATGCAAAAAAAAAAAAAAAAAAAAACCTTTTTTGGTCAATCAGCTCTGCTTTTTAGCATGAGAAGGCGGCTGTGCATTTCCTAGAGAGTGAGGAATGTGCTTGATACGTCACATTCTCACGACATTGGAGAGAACATTTTGAGTTTTGAAACTGCATGTAATTATGTTTCACTCTTAGCAAATCATTTACTATGGCTATAAGCTTTGTTGTACTCTCATATCTTTGTTCTACATTTAAAAATACATGTTAAAAAATGTAACGCTTTGAAGTAAAAAAAAATATATTCACTGTCTTCATAACTGTAAATTAGTAACGTGAAAATAATAGTTTGAAGCATGTTTTATTTTCTACTTTTTATTTCATTGCAATGCGTTTTGAAAAGAAAATGAAACTGAATTAATAAAATGTTCAATACATCAAATATTACAAATTATCTATTCAGTCTCAAACTGCCCTTACTTCTAAAACGAGCTCAATTAATTCCAAGAAATGCATAAACAATAATCCTGCTTTGTATTATTTTTCACATTGCATCGTGATTTTCTATATTTTAATTGAAACACATTTTTACTAAATAAAAGAAAAATAATTAAGCCAACGGAATTAGGTAGTATTAGCAGTGTGGAGTAGTGGTTAGGCCTCTGGACTCTTGACCGGAGGGTCGTGGGTTCAATCCCAGGTGGGGGACACTGCTGCTGTACCCTTGAGCAAGGTACTTTACCTAGATTGCTCCAGTAAAAACCCAACTGTATAAATGGATAATTGTATGTAAAAATAATGTGATATCTTGTAACAACTGTAAGTTGCCCTGAGTAAGGGCGTCTGCTAAGAAATAAATAATAATAATAAATAATAGGTAGCACACGGAATGGTGATACGTGAGGGTCAGGTTTGGGGTTGGGATTTATCTAAAGACCATATTTCACATTTTCAGAACATGTGTTTAGGGAGTTTACAATAAACATTAATAATTACAGTGTTGCTCGAATCACCATTACATTGAATGGTGATACAAGCAGAACGGTAAGATGTCTCATGGAAACAAAATGTCAAAACCTATTTTTTTTTTTTTTGTTTGTTTAGTAACGCCTCCGTCTGTACTTTTATAAATCTAATTTCTAAGGTTCCAAGTATTTTAAAAAGGGTAAATGGAGACTGAACCAGTACTGGCTAGCTTTTAATTTAGCATCATTTTTACTTATGTTACCTTAAAACATGGTATTACCAAGGGACACAAATCGTTTAAAAAATTGACGCTAAACTGTTTTGAAAGATAAGCACCAGAGAGCCGGCTGGTGCTAAATTATCAAATCCAGCCTTAAACTGTTTGTCAGGTTGAGGTCCTCCTGTCAAAGTCCCGCCCTCCTTAATGTGGGTCAAAGCATATTGCTAGCATTCTATTGGTGTATAGCACATGAATGGCATCACCCATTTGAAGTTCTTGACCTATTAAATTCCAGGATACATCGCTAGCCTATTATATTCCAGTACTGGATCCACCTATGATAACATTGACAGGCTGGGCATTGTAATTGTCTCAGATTATAATCTAATTTTCACACACTGTAAATGATTGTCCTGGGCAGGAGAGTTTTCTTTTTGAGAGGGAGAGCTGGAGATTAGTTCAGAATGTGATATTCTCCCGCTGAATGCACACACTCCCTCAGGCACTCGCCCACACTTTTATTTAAAAAAGTACACTATGCCTAATAAATCTTCTCAGGCATAGTATGCCCAGTAAATCTTCATAAAGAAAAGCAAAATAAAACTGGACATCCTATTAATATTAAAAATACATGGGGATTTTTTTTTTTTTTTTTTTTAATTTTCAATTATCTTCACACTATAATGTCAATCTCATTACACAGCCCCACCTTCGTGCCATTAACTATTGTGATCACAGCAGGCAAGATACGTGAATGTCTCATACTAGCGGTGCAGCAATATCCATTAGAAAATGATTCAGTATCAGCAGCCAATCAGGTTCCAGCTATAACAGGCATTAGTGCACAGTAGATGCCTGTTGGAATGTCACTGTATCACCCCTGAATCAAATTTAAAATCAATCCAAGACACGGACAGTTCAGTAATATTGCTTCATTCAGATATCTGGAACTGTTCAGATAAACTATAAGCAGCTCTAACAAGTAAAAAAGTTATTTGTTTAATAAAGTAAAAAAAATAAAAAAAGGGAGTATTTTCCTTAAACTTCTAAGCGAAAGGGTACCCGATGAATCATTACAAGTTGAAGGTAAATGTAGGTTTCAAAGCGTTTTGTTTTGACGAATTGAATAATGTACAGTTATATAAAAGCTAAAAAAATAGCCACCACTATATATGGAGATATTCAATAGAAAACATGTATTTTTATAAGGGACTGTCATAATCAGTAATTTATACAATATGTTACATTCCTGTTTAAACGAAACCATGAGACACACCAATAAGGAAATAAGTTTCATGGTTTATAATTTCCAAGAATAATTACCTTGGTATTGGTAATTCACACATCACAAATCTCCAGGAGCTGTATGAGTAGCATGAGTGGATATAAATCCTAACTGACATTGATACAAACTGCTACACTTATAATGTAACCACATAGCTGGTGGTATGGTCTTAAAACCAAAATAAACGGCGAACCAACGGGACAATCAAAAACCTGAACAAAACCGTTGAACCGTGAGCTTACACTCCATCAAGAGCACTCTGAACGGTCTGGCTACTCAAATTTACAAAATCGAGGGCGCTGTCTCTGAGCAAGAGAATCGTATCTCCCACTTAGTAGCAAAGCATTATGAATGAGTATATTCAGCTGAAGAAAAAATTTGATGATTTGGAGAACAGATCCAGAAGAAATAATATAAGAGTGACTGGAATTCCCGAGGGTGAGGAGAGAGGCCGTCTAGTGGAGTTTGTGGAAAAACGTTTATGTGATATACTAGGCCCTGATCTTACAGAGTCGGTTATGATTGACCAGGCTCACAGATCACCGGCAGCTCGGCCTGCACCGGGAGCTAAGCCTCAACCTCTCATAGTACGTCTACACTACTACAGAGCGAAGGAACAAATTCAACAGCTGGCCAGGCAAAAGTCGCCTCTGAAATACAATGGACGCTCGATGCATACATATTTCCAGATCTGAGCACCGAAGTGATAAAACAGCAGCAGTGCTTTAACTCAATCAAGGAGAAGCTTTGTGGAGCAAATGTGAGTTACACAATGCTGTTTCTAGCCCGCCTGAGGATTACTTACAACTCAGAAACACGCATTTTTGACTCTCCTTTACTAACTGAAGAATTCTGTAAGAACAAACTTACCATTGATCACAGGGGAGACGGCGATTGAAGTCTGTGTGTCAGTTAGTACTTGGGAGCAGAACTGGACTTTCCTCTTTTTTCTTTTTTTTCTTGCTGTTTCTTCTCCTCGGGGATTAACACAAGGTGCCTGCTATTGTCCAGATATGGCTCTGACAAACGGAATGCAGATATATATATATTATATCACTGTTATTGTTACTATTATTAATTCAATTTTTCTTGCAAGTCTACTGTTGTCTTTACCATTACTGTTACGCTATCGTATATTGTGGTCTTCTTTTAATATAATATTTTATTATTATTATTTTCTTGGGGAATGTTTAGTGGCAATTTGTAGACATTTAGACAGGAGTTGCTTGGCTTAAGCAACAGTTAAGTAAGGATTTCCGGCGCTGAAACAATCTGTTTAAGTAACGGCGTCTGAAGGGTTTTTTTTTTCTAGGTCTTGCTGTGTTGATTGGGAATACAGCTAGACAATGTGGTGTTTTTACTTGATTAAGTGGGAGCTAGCACGTGTCACGTGGCAAGAGGGGCAGCTATATTAATACGTAAGGGTATTCCTTTCCAATAGAAGAACTCAATTGCAGACTTGGAAGATATTTGGAAGATATTTAATTGTAATAGGCAAGATACACTCAACCCCAGTGACGCTACTTAATTTTTATGGCCCTAACATGGATGATCCACTTTTCTATAAGAATGTGCTGGCTTTGGTGCCAGACATGTCTAAAACTAACTTAATAATTGGTGGAGATTTCAACTGCATACTTGATCCATACTTACATAGATCTCCTCTTACAGCACCAGTTTCTAAATCTGCAGAGTTATTAAATGCATTCATTAAGAACTAAGATGTATTTGATGTGTGGAGAATCACAAATCTAACAGGACATGACTACTCATATTACTCACCTGTGCACAATGTATATACTCAAATGGATTACTTTTTACTTGACGCTAAACTAATTCTATTAACATAACTATTTCGGATCATGCCCCCCTAACATTTTCTATTAAAATGAACAATAACATAAAGACTAATAATATGTTGCGTTGAACCCATTTATGCTGACAGACCCTGTGTTTTGTGAATATATTAAAGAAAAAATACAATTATTTTTTGATACTAATGAAAACCAAGAAACTTCCCCATCATTACTCTGGGAAACACTAAAAGCTGTGTTGAGAGGACATGTCATTTCACTTGAAGCCCATAAAAACAAACTAAATAAAATGAGAATGATGGAACTTGAACAACAAATAATTAAATGAGATGAAGAAAATGCTCAACAACCATCTAATAGTAATCAACAGAAAATCAAGCTCCTGAAATACGAATATGACACAGACAAGATCATTACACTCCTTCTAATACAAAAAAAAAACTACTTTGAATTTGGCGATAAACCACACAACTTACTTGCAAAACAATTAGGCAAAATTCAAAATGATCGCATGATACATAATAAATCAAACACTGGAGAGATGCTTACAATGCCTAAAGAAATAAATGACAGATTTCAAGAGTTTTATAAGAATCTGTACACATCTAAAGCTAAGGCTGAGCTGCCTACAATTAATGGTTTTTTGGAAAGTCTAAATGTCCCTAAGTTGGATAGCCCAGTTCTTGAATTCCTGAACTCAGAAATCACCGTGGAATAAATTAAAAATACAATTAAAACACTTCAATTTGGTGAAACATCAGACCCAAATGGACCTCCTTCTGAACTCTATAAAAAAGTAACACTACTCTATCCCCTTATTTACAAAAAATGTTCTTGCTTGCATTTCAAACTCAACACCTCCCGCAATCAATGACAGAAGCCATTATTACAGTAATAGATAAAGAAAATAAAGACCCCAATGAAGTTGCCCCCTATCGGCCAATATCCCTATTGAACACTGATACAAAAATTTTAGCCAAAACGTTAGCAAACCGACTAAACACTTTAATTGGAAAACATATTCATCCAGACCAAACTGGATTTATTCCCAATAGAAATTCCTTCTTTAACCTGAGACACCTCTTCAATATTCTATACTCAAAACGTCTGTCTCACAAAGACCTTATAATTGCTTCATTAGACGCTGAGAAGGCATTCGATCAGGTGGAATGGAATTACCTGTTTACAGTACTTAATAAATTTAATCTGCGAAAGATTTTCATTTCATCAATCAATGAAGCACAGCCTTTTTTTAAGTTACTACTGACACATTGGCAGGAAACAGTGCTATAAAGCACCACCTCGGGATTCTACTGTACAACCTAATCGTCCTTACGCTGCGATCAAAAAGTTGGAACCAAAATGATTGAACTAAATGCACTCGACTGATTTTAATTAAAAAAATATGCAGAACCTGGATTGATCATTTATAGCCTTAAATGAAAACACACCTTTACACAAGAGAAAATTATCCAGGAGATTAACACCCTATAAAGCCTTTAAAATGAATCAGAAGAACAACATGATAATTAGCAAGGGTCATTCTTTCAGCTATGAACAGTGTTGAACAAAGAAATTAAATTTAAACTGTGCCCTACATTATTTTATATTCATGGTTCTGCAAATATGTAGTTTGCCAATAAAAGTATAGACTTTCTCTATTAATGCTTATACTAGATTTCACTGTAGTATTTTGCACATGTTTTAAAGAGATCCTGCAGTCTGTATTTAGCTTAGAAAGGAGAGAGACCAGAAAAAACATTTTCTTTAAGACAACTTCATGGCTGTAGCAATGGTTTACATGCCTAAAGCAGCTAAAGTGCATACAATCTACTGGTACCGTATAGAATATGACACTTTAATTAAAAACGAATCCTTGTCTTGAAGTTTAAGTATGGCGATTCTATCCTTATAGCAAAAGTATGAAATAACAACAAGTAACAAATGAGATAAAGATAACTAATATGTGTTGGTGTTTCATGCAGTGTTAGCATTAATTAATTTCACACAGTTATCATAGTTTTTTTTGTTTATAAGAAATATGTATATAATTGAGTTATATGGTACATGTAGGTGAATTCTGGAAATGCAGATAAAAAGCAAAATGTCATAAATACAACTGCTTACCTAACACTGCTATGTTAACATATTATTTCACTTCTTTTTGTTGTAGTTGGCAGAATAAGTTGTCTTAGGAACACTCAGGATGGATGCAGAAAATTCCCTGACTCGGTATTTGGGTTTCACCTTTGGGAACCTGTCTAACAGAAAGCCTGAGACACAATGGGCCCCGTTTTGCAACAGGCACAATTCACTAACAAAGGTGGGCGATATACTGGCACCATGTTACAATTACATAAGTAAAATACATAAAAAATGTGTATTGTATGTAGAAAAATATAAAATATAAATTTACAAGATTTCCTTTTTCTTACAAAACTGACAACTTACAAAATGCATCAGCCTACCTGTTGAATTGAGATAAATTACAAATATTCTAATGTAAAATACTAAGCGTAATATACCTTTGCAATTGACATGTTCAACTCAATGTCAACAAGGAAATACCTCACGTCAGGGAGACAAGAACAAACCTGTACTGTACTTCATTTCTGAAAAACACTTCCAGTGGAAGACTTGCACTTTAAACTTTCTCATCCATCACCCCTTTGCATGCCCATGGCAACTGGAAAACCATTTTTTAATTAAAGGGACAGTGCTCAATTTCGACAAACCAGTAAACCCTAAACGTATCCTCATTGAAAAACAAACATCCATGAATGTGTCATTTCATGCCACTATTACAGGCTACACATGTACAAGGACGCTCTGTGAAAACATTATGTAACTACCATAGTTAATACAGTGTAACACACACCGGTTTATGTTTTTACACAAGTACAGTGATAGCCAAATTCTGTCAGTAATCCTTCCTTTTTCCTTAATAGGCCCACTGGGCCTATCACTAGGCAGACTGCAGTCCTGCTGTTGCGCCTAAAATTTTCTAAAATTTAAGTAATGAACCTTACTAAATTGTATTTCCTTAATAACTCCCATCGTACAAATAAAAAATTGATCCACGTCTCAATTATTTCAAGTCTGGACTTGTAGTTCACTGTTTTTCATCTCTTTTACAGAAAATTGTTCTTGGTCCAGTAATTTCCAAATGAGCTTCAAGTCTGAGAGCGCTCTCAAACAGTATGACCACATGCCCCCTGTGCTGAAATCTCTTGCCTGGCTTCCAATTTTGAATAAGCAATTAGATGTCTGCTTCTTTTAATATAATTTAAAGTTTTTAAAGTATTCAGTATTTCATATTTAATTTAACCTACTGAAGTACAGACTCCCGCATGGTAATTTTAGTGGAAATTTCAAAATATTCTTGGTTATTTTAAAAATATGGCTATAATATATTATAATAGGCACAATATAGCAATATAAGCACTTAGATGGTCTGCACTGTAAGATAGACCAGGTCAGTAGAAAAACTAAGCTAACTTAGTTAAATAAAGCAATTAATTAAATAAAGGAGGTTGTGAATTATGCTTGGTTCAGTCCCAAAACATTCTTATCACCCATCCTGCTGAAATAACATACTTTTATTCACAAAAACTTTTCCCTTTAAAATTAGTTTCAACCAAGTATCCAATTGTAGCTAAATGCATTTGCACCTACCATTCTAATTTTCTCCTTGTAAAATATACCACATCATAGCAGCTTCCTCATCACAAGTGAAAGCTCTCATAATTGAACAGCAATAATGTCCTAAATAAGTCACCTTCAAGGAAATATTAGAAAGTTATTAAGCATTCAAGTAATTTCAACCCTTTCCATTTCCGGCACGTGGCAAAGTTGTTTGTGGCTGCATTCACAGTTGTAATGCGGTGAATGTGATTTTATTAGAATGCCAGATTTTGTTAGAAACGTAATGAAAATTCTTAATGGCGTGTAAAAGTAAACCCCACACTGCAAGTAAATATAGACTTAAACCCACCCTCTTAAACAGTGAGCAAGGTTTAATACAAGGTCATAACAATAAATATATAAAAATGATGATAGTTCTGAGGAGGAATTCTTATCCTTTTCTAACATTTTAATCAGTTCCTCAAGATGTGTATAGTTGTTGTCTGTATTTTTTTCTTACACAGCAGACTTTATATAACTCACAGGTATTATTATTTCTGATGTTTAGAAATAGCAGGAACAGTGTCAAGTCATGACAAAGCTATATGTCTTGGTAATTAAAGCCCAAACCAATGATGCAAGTTTCCTTCAGCATGATTTTGTCTGATTATGAGGCTGCTTCATTAAGAGCACTCAGACTAACGAGGTGTAGCTGTAATAAAGTAATTTTCTGTCTCGTGCAGTGATAAAGAGTTCCTCTAGCTAAAAAGGGATTGAAAATATAATTATAATTGGAAATGGTTGAGTAAAGTTATTACAGGGTTGCTGAAGGGTGCTATGTTCGGTACTTTTTGCAGTGGCAAATCCCAAAATTAGCTTATCAGAAATGACAAAGTGTGTTGATAGTAATTAGCCAGATTGCTAGCCCTGATGTAATTGTTAAAGAAATTAGGTTTCGGAATAGAATAAAACACAGGCTTTCCCACGTCTGCACATATTCATTAAGGAAAATGCCAAAAGCCCCTGCTTGTCATTAACTAGCTATTTCTCTTGTGAAATAAATCAAAGATGTTTTTTTACATCATTGCTTCATGCAGTTTCATACTGTACTTGATACCTATATTTTCACTTGTCTACAAATTGTTAAGAGCAAATTACAAGTTATTTAAAGAATTACCTTTTAAAGTCTGCTTTGAGTTGATATGCTTGAAACAGTTCATTGGTTTCTTTAACAGTTACATTTTGATGAATACTAGGGATGAGTCGATATTTGTATTTTCCAAGTAATTCTCTTTAAGTTTGTCGGCAGGTATTAAATGAAACCAAACAAGGCAATAATGAATGTGCTAATTTCACAACAGCTTGCGATCCTTCAAGTTTACAATTGAGTACCAACCAATGGCATTAACGTCTGCATTGGATAATTTAAAAGCTGATTAAAAGCAAATTTTTCCTTTCACCTGGGGCACCAACCTTTTTATTGCCGTATCGAGACCATAAATTGAAAAAATAAATGCCACAAACTAGAAATTACAACTGATTCGTCACATACACCTGACATCTCCTTAGACCAAACTTAAAGAGTAAATAGCGGGGTTCCAAAAAATATAGTGTTACACATCCTTTAAAGTCTGTAACTTTTAATGTCTGTTTCTGTTTCAAAATGCCCGCTCTAGTGCATTGATAATGTAAGGGTTATTGCCCACATTGTCAAACAGGCAACACAGCAATAACGATCTATGATGTGGTATGGAACAGAAAAGCTAGAGCACTTGTTATGTTTTTTTTTTTTTTTTTAAATCTATCTTCGTACAGCGATTTAGAGGACAGATCTCAAACCCCAGTGCACTACAGCGGACATTTTGAAAAGAGCTTTGAAACAGACTTTAAGGTTATATGTGTAAAAAGTTGTCAGGATGTTAACTATGAAAATAAAAATGACAGGTACGTTATTTAAACATGTGAGGACGTATAATGCTAGATTATTCGGAACCCTGCTACTTACTCTTTAAGAGCTACCTCTGTGCAAACTGGGATATGCATTTCATCGAGTTTATTCAGAAATTACATTGTGCCAATTCCATAATTCACTACAGATATGCCCCATTTCGAAGGAAACAAACAAAGTGAAATAAAATGATTTTATATCAGCATATAAAAGAAAGGAAGGACAGATTATCAAAAATAATATATATATATATATATATATATATATATATATATATATATATATATATATATATATATATATATATATATGTGATTTTAGTTAGTTTGATCAAGTCAGGTTCTATATTAAATCACACTGCCTGATTATTACTGACTGGTACTCTATAATTGTGTAAACAAGAAATGGAACAATTTGTTTTGTGTTGAACAATTAACACATTTTATTCTATTTAATAAATACCTTATAACTTAAAACTTCTTAAAGGGAATGACTCTGAAAATATGAGTATCTGCACACCCCTAATAAATACAAAATGTTATTTAGTCCACTTTTAAATGAATATCTGATACCAATGGGGATACGTAATTATATATATATATATATATATATATATATATATATATATATATATATATATAGTAAATATGGACAGGAGAGGAGGGCTATAGTAGAAAATTATTACTATTGTTACCGACTGGGAGCTATAATGCCCGAAGCCACAGGAGGTAACCCTGGAGGTAACAATGGTCTCCCTGAGGGGCATTTCATTTTCCACTATGGCTGAGTCTGCAGTACACATTTAATATATGAATCAGTCAAGAAAATAAATGAGGCAAAGTTGGATAGTAAATATGACTTTGTATATTTTGTTTAAATATAGCTGATACAGTATACGTAAATAAATATTGACTTATATATGTTGTTTAACACTAAAACCGCCACGGCAGTCATTTTGACGGTTTGAGGTTTTCAAATTGAAATTACTCTGTGTGTCTAAAATATTGCGATTGTCCGTTTATGACTTTTCCTAAATACATGTATTAAATACCCTGACAGCGTTTGAAAGGCAGGATCGTGAAAATAAGGAAGTTATAATCCCGCCCACCTAGAACCACCAAAGCAGTCATTTTGACTGTGTAGCAGGGCGATTGCCCTGCACGTGTATTTAGTGTGGATATAATTTGTATGGGGAAATGGGTTTATTGTGTGTCGTTTTGGAGTTGATTTGTTTAATTGAATTATTGTTTTACAGACGGGCGCTCGATTGAGACTTGCTGCCTGCTAGGCTTGGTTGAGGGGAAGGGCAGCAAGTGATTGGCTGTGCTGGACCTCAGTCGGCAGGTGGGCGGGTCTTGATTGAGTGTCCGTCAGTTCAAAAGCATCCGCGGGAGATGGTTCGAGGCGACTGTAACGCCATGCCAGAGGGGAGCGGCGTATACACGGGAGGAGAGGGTCCGCGCTGCAGGAACGACAGCTACGCAACCCTGAGACTGCAAGCGGTGCTTGTGAAGGCAATGCCCAGCCAAGGCCGTATGAAGCAGCAGGAGTCGTATGAATACCGGCTCATGAGTAGGTTAGTTTGGGGATTGTGATCCCATGTGATGTATAGCGAGGGTTACGTAGTGTAGCCGGTTCCTGGAGCGGGACGCCTCGTTTTAAGGCTAGCGCTCGCCCTCTGGGGCACCTTTTATTTGTAGTTATTGTACTGTGTTTTATTTTGCCTTTTGTACAGCTTGCAGTATTTGTCCTCTGTGCGTTACCATGGCTGGTAACGTCACATGACCACCTTTACTTTCATTTCTGTTTGTGTTAATAAATCCTGCGCGCCTGTGCCGGCGTTTCAAATCCAACCCCCAGTTGTCTCTCTGTTTTGCTAAACACAGCGGCTATCCACGCAAGTGACGTAACACCCGGTCACAGACTGCCTTTTACAATACATGTTTTTATTTTGAATATAACTTACAGTATTCTATTTTTTTATATATAAGCCTGTTGTTATCTCTACCCCTACTGAGCTTACCTCTGCAGTGCCAGCTGCTTTGCCTGTATCATCTCCTGCAGCAGCTGCAGGCATGCCAGCCATGCCAACCGCTTCACCTGCAGCAGTACCAAAGATAACGACTCCAGCTACATCACCAGCACGAACAGGCATTCAGGAGACTGGGAAGAATGGCACTATTTGGGAAGTTATAAATCCCGGTGTTGACGATGTGGGAAGACGGGCTGCACAAAATGTTTTGACTGAAACCTCAGGTCCCACGGCGTATGCAAAACGCAACATCGATAGCACTCAGTGCTTTTCAGTTGTTGATCGATCTGCGAAAGCTAAACCACATTCAACGCTGCACTGTAGCAGAGGCACATAGGATACAAAATGATGATTGGCAAAAGTGAACAAAGCAAGAAGAGAGCTTCCACCATCTGCGCAACGTCAGCTGTACTCCAGTACAATTTTGAAACACAATGACTGTGCTACGTTAACTGTTTACAAGTGCAAGCCAAGAAAGAATGTAATTATTCTCAGCTCCCTTCTTACGTCAGTTGCCATCGGGAGTGTTGACAAGAAAAAACTGGAGACTGTGGATTTCTACAAAGACACAAAGTACGGAGTGGACATTTTAGACCAGATGGCACGTCAGTACTCAGTGAAAGTCGGTTCTCGTCGGTGGCCAGTTGCTGTATTTTACAATGTACTGGACCAGGCAGCCATCAATTCCTTTGTTTTGTTTCATTTTGAAGTTAGCCACAGAGCTTCGGCAGAAACATTTTGATCAGAAAACTGCAAAACAGCAGGCAAATGCAGCTCAACCTGGAGTCAGTGCCCTACCCAGTAACACAATCAAGAGAAAACAATTCAATAAAAATAAAACTTCTGATATCTGTGCCCAATGTGAAAGATAAGTATGTGGTAAATGCAGAGGAAAAGTTGATGAAGTTGAGTTTGTGTGGACTGCCGTTTCCCTGAAAGCACATTCACGTTACATAATGGAAATTATGTTCTTTTCTTTTTTATGTTCATAATGACTGTCGCTGGTGGATTTAGGTATGAGCAGAACCACGGCAGTTCTAATGTTAAATATAGCTGATACAGCATAACTAAATAAATAAATAACATACATAAATAACATTAAACCGTATCGTTAGCAAAGTTTGTCTCTGCCTCCGTCTGGTTTGCCGACTACTACATAATCCAGTTTATGTCGAGTTGAATTTGTTTGAATTTCAGAAAGTCAGAAAATAGTGGCAGTGAGGTTTTACTTACCATTTTAGTGTTTGGAGCATCTTTCTTTTGTAATATGTTTTGTAATTAATTTTCTGTTAACTCATAGAACTGGTGTTCAGCCATTTTCTCTTATGAAGAGTACAGGGGAGAAGAGACTGACAGTGATGTGAACCAATCACATGACAGATGGAGACTATTGACCAGTGGTGTAAGGATGTTAGGGCAATACTTAAATCTAGTTTTTCTCCTGTGATGAGGTTTTAACCAATCACAGACCAGGACTTCCAATCACTGATTTGCATATATAATAAAAAAAAATATATATATATATATATATGAGATAACCCCTGCTAGTATCATTTTGGAGATTTTTTGGTTTAATAAACGCATAAAGTGACAAAAAAGAAGAAAATATGCTGATTGTCAGACTGGGTATTATATTGTACCCATAGTACCATCTTAAAGGGCCATTTGCATCCCTGTCCACTTGATTATACAAAAGTGTGTTATTAGGTCCTTTAATTAAAAGTGATATGTTTGCCATTTGAACTAGGTAATTTGCATATGCTGTGATCAGTTATAACATTAGGGGACCTTTCAAAGTAAATTCTTTAACAGGAGTGGATTCCCTAATGAAAACGTGCAGCTTTTGAAACAATGCTGATAAAATGAGCTGATTTCTTCTTATTGGTTCATTGAAAATGTTAGCTGTGATTAGTTACACAATCCTACATTAACCTGTAAATTAAAATTCCTTGGTGCAATTTGATGGGTGATTTAATTTTGTCCTTTTCTTTTTGCTGCAAGCTAATTCCATTATAAATTCTTTATATAGCCTTTTCCCTTAATGATTAGCAGCTTCTGCTCAAGCCCTGATTACTATTGTACACTTATCACTACATAAAGCAAGGGATTAATATTCCCCAGAAGAATTGTTGCTATGGATCTCCTCTTTCTCTTCCAAGAGATGATTCTGCAGCTTCAATTGTCCATAAATTATGTTCTCCAGTGAATTATCAGTGAGACTGAACTGAGCTTAACAAGCTGAAGAGAGCACTCTAGCCCTAGTCAGAAAGGAAAGTGAAATACTCAATTATTAATTAAATGGATGCTGATAATGTAAGACTAGTGATATTTACCCTTAGCTTTTATTCATGTAAAAGTAAAGGGACCTCAGGCATGTAGCAGGAAAGGATGAGGTCAGTGCACAGGAATCGGCCAAACATGAAATCTAAGTGATCAATACCCAAGTGCACTACTAGCCTGGAATCATTTTACTAGGGATATCTGCAGGGCTCTTTACAGTCTACATGTATATGTAGTACATTATACTACACATGTCTTTTATTTATTTGAATGTACACCACTGGGGTTTTACGATAACCTAGATAACCTATTTCTTTTATCAGACAGAAAACCTGGCTCTTGAAAGAAACTAATACTGCTGTCTGTGTCACTATTCAAATAAAAGAACCCCTGCATAGTATAGAGGGGTTGTGGTATAGCAGATGATTACTGTATTGCAGAAAACCGGGACATCTTATTATCTAAGGGGGCACATGCAATCTTATTATTAGCATGTAGCGACGTACCTACTGAACAATAAGAGTTAATAAGAAAAAATAGTTGTCTGTGTAATAATAATAATAAAAAGCTGAGTGATGTGTTAAACATAAAATGTACTCTCATTTATGTAAAACTGTCTGTAAAAAGGCATAATTCTGAGGAGTTATTTTTTTGATGTGCAATTATAAGCACTTATAAGCATGATATTCAATGTTTTGTCAACTTGTTATTTACTTCAGTAGTTAAAATGTGTATCCTTTAGTGTTGTTATTAACAATATATCTGTTCTTTTGCTGTCTGCTCTTGGCAAGTGTTTGATTTGTTTTGTTTTGATAGGGGAATTTCACTTGTGACAAGAGAGTGCAGTTTTGAGTACATGCTGAGATACAGTAAGAAAAGCCTGTTGAAAACACTTTCAACATAATATAAAAACTGACATCCCTTATTTTATGTTACATTAATGTATTTTTGATACAGTAGTATACATTGATGAAATGACAAAAAAACACAAAAATAATGCAGTAGTATTGTAAGGCAGGCTATTAAAAATGTAACTGTACCAGTAGTTTGTGTAAACTACAGCAAACTTTTGGCTGCTGAAGGTTGTCCAAAATCTGCCTAGGTTTTACCCTTACAGTAGATGACAACATTAGCTACAGTGTAGGAGTCAAATCTGTTTGTTCTCATCGTTTTGTCCCACTATTTTGGTAGTACCTTTTGCATAATTTGGGTTTACGTGTAGTTTTATTTTAGGGAGAGAAATTATCCTTCAAAATTCAAATGCCCTAATTAATATTATAATATGGGAAGGTATATGTAAATATTGATGTCAATGTTCCAATTTGGCCTTGTGTGGTGACTGATATCACACATCTTTCTTAACTGGGTTTCCACTAAGTTTTTAGTTGTGTTGAAGAACCGCAGGTGCAGCTTGCCTTATTTGGCCACCAAAAAAATAAAATAAAAAAGCGAGGGAAACGACGACACCACGTTAAACAAATGCCAAAATAAACACACACACACACATACACACACACACACACACACACACACACACACACACACACACACACACACAGTATATATACTAACATTCCATAAGAGAGAGGGATCAGCTCTCCGATCACCAAACATGACAATAACAAAAGCATAAAGCATAAAAATATATCTTTCTATGCGTTGCAAAAGGGTTTATTATTATTATTATTATTATTATTATTATTATTATTATTATTATTATTATTATTATTTTGCAATGGCTGCCTTTTTTACTTTGTAGTAGCTTCAGTAATTTTTTAGAACGTTGCTTATAAACAACTAAATTATAAAGCACCATTGTTTTAGGAGTCACCTGCAAACGGCAATAATTTGAAATATTAAATAAATGGTATCACATTAAAAAGAAAACTGAATGAAGTGCTCTCTAAACTATTTGGTCAAAGAAGCTTGCCAGGGCTACTTTCAGTAGATCTCAGTTGGGAAGGGCTTTAGTTATAGTTGAAAGTCGTGTAAGGTCAGGTCACAAACGGCACCATCACTGCCGAAGTCTTATGAACATATTGCATAAACTCGCCCTTTGAAGTCATAGCATGTTTTGGCAGGGCACTTCCTACAGCGGGAGGAATGTACATGATATGTGCGTGCTACATCACATCCTCACGACAATGGAGATCAAATTTGGAGTTTCTAAACAGCATGTAAACCCCACTATTCCTTATAACTGATGATGAGAAAACAAAATGGCCTGTTTTCCTGATATGTACAGACCCAGTTTCCATTCAACCCCTAATTCTGAAGCACATAAAACTAAAGTATGTCCATAAAAGAAGCATTGGATTGTATACCAAGGTTTATGAGTTAATGGCCTTTTCTAATTTGTTTTAGGTTTGACTGTGAATGAGTTCATTGGGTTTTTTTTTATGTCTGTTGATAAAGCATATTCGAATATCTTCTGAATGTATGTCAAGTTTTTCTTTCTTTTTTCTATTGAAATAAGCCAAGGATGCCTGAGAACCATCATTAAAAAAACAAAAGTACATCTCTGCTATTGAACCCTTGTTTTAAAGATAATACATCCCAATGCTAGTTTGAATGTGGCTTTAAAAGTCTAACAAAGAGAAGACGGAAGTCATGTTGCTTTGTCTAAAACAAAGTGTAATACACTGTGAAAAGTACACCCCCAAGGAGGTTCACAGCCTTTGTCTCGTACATGAAAAAGTGAAATATTATTATGCATATTAAAACTGAAAGGTTTTCAGTTCATCATGTTTTCTTCAGATATAAACCATGGTTGCCTGGTCTTTTTTTATTTTATTTTTTGTAAAGTGATTGCTACGCATTATTAGTTTTGAATAAAATGTGCTCTCCATATGAAAGGTTGCAGTGTCATCCCCCAAAAGATACCACAGAGGTAAAAATGATAATTACATTTTTTCTCCAGTGTATTTCTAAGATTATATAGCTCTATTCCCTGGCAGGGTGGGTTTGAAATGGTGGTGAGCTGTCAGTTTATCTCCAGTGTATTGCTTTAAAAGAAAAGCACGAAAACATGGTTTTGTAGTCCAATTATTTTTTATGCTGGAGCTTGAATCAAATCCCATGCTTTCAAATCTTGTCTTGGGCCTTTGTTTTTATTAACATTCAGATACACTAAAGCTACTCTCAATCAAACAACATTTTTAGTTCAAATAACTAAATAAAACAAGGCTGGTAATTCCTTTTTTTATTGACTTTATTTGGATGAGACCTTAATAGTGGCTTAGTTTGCCAGTCCTGGCTAGCATGAAAAGCACCTACAGAGCATTAAAAATCAATCAGTCAATTTGAAATGGGAGCGCAAGTGTACCGTGAGTAATGGAAAGAGGAATGTGAAATAGAGAGGCTAAAAAATACAGATTTAATATTATAATCAGTGAATCACTGATAAGTTATATTAAACAAAGACAGAACCTTTTGAGCTTTAAATGCTTCAAAATAAACACAAATGAGCCTGTGGATAATGGTTGATTATTATTATTATTATTATTTATTTCTTAGCAGACGCCCTTATCCAGGGCGACTTACAATCGTAAGCAAAAACATTTCAAGCGTTACAATACAAGTAATACAGCAATATGGTTTGTAGACTGATGTAATCCAAACCCTGCCAGTCCCAAACTGAACAAAATGCAAAAAACTTAATAACATAATTTAATGACGAGTGAGGAAAACTTACAGATTTCTCTGTACTTTTTATTTAAAAGGTTTTTACTGATTACCGATGAAATATAAATATTCAAGGCATCTTACAATGAAACAGTCACTGATCTGAACAGTCTGGCCCCAACTGGTGCCAGTTAGCAAGAATCTAAAGCATACATTTATGCTCATGTACAGTACATTAAGTTACCTATCTGAACAAAACACACCCCTGCATGTCTATCATTTTCTGTATGGAGAGCCACAATGGATCTAGAGCATAACTTAATGAAGCTTTTGCATGTCAGCTGGTGAAAAACTTGATAAAATGGATTCAAACCCATCAGACTTTAGCACACATGCAGTATAAGAGTAACAATGCTGGACTAACTATTTAAAATGAACTTTTCAGATTCATTATTGCCAAACAAAATGCCTAACTACAGTGGTTTCTGTAACTGTAATGACAATGTCTCTTTGACTGTATTTTTATGTGCTGTAGGAGAAATTTGCATGAACTGCTTTGTAAAGGGCTGCAGAAGAATACAAACAGCAGCCTTGTTGTCCTGGTTTAAAGGAAGAAGAAACAGAAAAGTTGGATGAATTTGAATTGAGTACTGGAGTCAACCTGATATTTCACAACTGTTTACATTTAATATTTTGTTTGAATGCAATAAAATAAATGAACGATGCATGCAGTTGTTTTGGTTCAGTATGGATGTAATCTCTCATCTTGGCTATAGAACATATATATTTACACTAAACCGGTTATTTTCAGAAGGTAAATGGGTTACATATTCATTTTCAGTTTTTTGGTTTGTAGACTGATGTAATCCAAACCCTGCCAGTCCCGAACTGAACAAAATGCAAAAAACTTAATAACATAATTTAATGACGAGTGAGGAAAACTTACAGATTTCTCTGTACTTTTTATTTAAAAGGTTTTTACTGATTATCGATGAAATATAAATATTCAAGGCATCTTACAATGAAACAGTCACTGATCTGAACAGCCTGGCCCCAACTGGTGCCAGTTAGCAAGAATCTAAAGCATACATTTATGCTCATGTACAGTACATTAAGTTACCTATCTGAACAAAACACACCCCTGCATGTCTATCATTTTCTGTATGGAGAGCCACAATGGATCTAGAGCATAACTTAATGAAGCTTTTGCATGTCAGCTGGTGAAAAACTTGACAGCTATGCAGTTGTAATGAAAGATGATATAAGATAACAAGGAAAATCTCAATGAACTTAATGGAGGGACTTACTCTGAAATGTTGTCCAGAAAGTATTGTGCAACTTCTATAGTGGTAGTGTGCCTGTATCTCAGTGAAGTATTATCATCTCTGACTGTTTTTGGCCTAAGCACTACCTGAAAAATTGCTGACCAGCCCATTCATCCAGTTCAGAACATTACATGATTTACTTGGAGTAAGTGATACAAATACCGAACAAAATATCCAAAGGGTTTGGCCATTTGAACTTTAATAGCTTTTACTTCTAAATGAATCTAATTAAACACCACATATGACACATTTAAGATCGTCTCTACAATTATCACATTCATGATTAGATGATATGGACAGAAATGAACTCTGTCTAATTTAAAATAAATACAGCATTTTTATTATACAGTACTGCGTTTGTTTGGAAAACTAGGATGACATTAAATTATTAAAATTCTTAGAATGCTGTTTTTGTGTCAAGCTTTTGCAGTGGAAGTGTCTTTTGTTATGCGCTGACAGAATGACTTCTTTGTTCACCTGCTGAGTGTGAATCTTAATGCAACTATACAGTAACAATAACAATGTTTGAATCTGTTGTTTTGAAATGGGCAGCTTTACCTATAAATATTTTAAAATGAAAGAATTATTATGGCTGACGCCTTTGTCACACATCTCTATTGTGCACAGTCGTTTGAATAGGTTGACAGTTTGTAATGCCCCATCCCCCTCCCCGACCTCCCCCATCCCCATTCTTTTAAACCGGCATGATGAATGACTTCAAGTCAGTGTCAAATCCTAGTGCTGACAAGAATCAAAACAATGAAATAAGCCCTAGATCAGAAAACAGGTTTTAAAAAGCAACTGATATACAGTATGTCAAATTACTTATGAAAACCCTTACTGTAAACACAGACAGTTAAAAGGTCAAAAGGATATGAAGGAAACAACTTTGACCTTTGGGAACCTGGTCTTCAAATGAAGGAAATAATATGGGGTTGCAGAACCATGTGTAGCATTTACAAGAAGTCATTACTGTACCTTTGCTGCATCCTGTGTTGTAGCATTCAACCTCAGAAAGAGGATGTGTATCCAGATAATGCTCCTTCCCTCAATGAGGCTGGTGCACCGAATAAAATAAATGGGCAATGTGAGGGCAGAAGACCAGTAGTTTTGCTGTAGGAGGGAGCATGCTCTGGACTACTTTAGGTAGTCTGAGATTAGCGCTAATTGGGATCTGTGAAACCAGCTGCCATTGTCGAAACTCTCCCAAGTAAAACTTGAGTAATGTTTTCAGTTTTATTCCCCTGCTGATTTATGATGTGTGAATACAAATATGTTGATTAGACCACAACTGTTTTCTTAAATTCCTATTGATCCTGGCATAGTATAAGTTGTTATGATAATAATGTAGCTGAAAACCAATTCCAATACTACAAGATAAATTATATCAACTGTCTTACTCTTTCATCGTAATTTCAGTAGCATTGAAACATTTTTAAGTATTGTACACCACAAAAAAAGATGTAGGATTTTAAAATGATTATAATAACTCAACACTGTTAGTGTTCTAAACATAGTATCTTTCTACCTAATTTTAATAACATATAATTATCAAAGATAGAAGATCCAATGAAGCAGACATTACTGGCTGGCATTTGCCCCCTTCAGGCACTTAGCATACTAAGATGGGAATTACCAGATGGTTGCGCATACTACAAAGAGTCTTACTGGTATTGTGACCTGTTTTATGTCTAATTTTGAAAAAAAGGAAAGCTGTTTTTGTTTTATTTTACCATTATACTGTTCCCATGAAACACACATTTGCCATCTCTACCATCAGGTAATGTGTGCTGAATAAGAAATCTGATTCCCTTTACAATGGTTTCCTGAAGACCAAAAATGACCTAGATAACACTGAAAGACATTTTTATCAGCTGCATTGCAATCAATATCTACTGTATGTCTTCCACAGTGTTAGACTTACTGGCGAATGGATTCAAAGATTCTTGATTTAACAAATGTTTTTGATACTTAAACAGGTACAATCTAGTGGAACAAGGTTCTTTCTCCAGACAGCCAGAAAAAAGCCTCATTAAATCTCTATTCTGCTTCACAATATTTACAGTATTTACAGAAACCTCATGGTCTGAAAAAGAAAATGTGTTTTTAGTTGAAAATGAATTGTCTGTGGTGACATATATTTACCAACTGTGCATGGTCTGGCAATGGTTAACCATGGTAAATGATCCAATACAATCATATCATGTTAATAGTTCATGGTTTAAACCACATATAACACATGTCTTAAATAAGATTCAAATATCTGGGAGTTAACTGTAAGTAAAAGACTAATGTTCTGTAGGACTAGGCTTAGCATTCAGAAACTGTGTCACTGGCTTCTACTACACTGGAGTCTAACAGAACAGAATGCCCAGATCTTTGTTAATATTTTATTGAATAAGTGAATAAAATAACAAACCATCTATGAAGAAAATAACAAGCTGACAACATAGTTATTCCAAGCCATTCCAGTCAGAACTAGCAATTGCCATTCGTCGTGTACAATACATTCATGCAGTCGTTCAAAGTGGACATTTTCTTTGCAGAAGTGGAAAGAAGTCCAAAATAACTTCTCCTTGGTTATGCTCACTGAAGCATGCAGTATGGATACAGTAAATCCAGACTGGAAATGCTTCAAGTTAGAGACCAGTAATTCAACTTGCGCTTTTAGGTCCAATGAAATACCCCAGATCCCTAAATGTTGAACAAATATGGGCCAACATGCCTTTGCATAACAGGCATCTTATTTTTGGAATGCTTTCATTTGTAATGTTGATCCTCATTAGCATTATTGCTGTTTCTTATTGGTTGTAATGTTTAAGTTTATTAGTATTGTAGAGTCTTGTGCGTATGGACTTTTCAACATAGGACTTGGTTGTTAGGTTTGGTTGGTGAAGGAATACATCAACCAGCCTGAGAGCGCACGGTCATGTCTGACCACGGCTGAAGACACCACCACCACCCCCAATGCTACAGTATATGGTATGCTTTTGGGTACTTGTTTGCTGGGGCTCGCTTGAAAATTTGATAAATACAGAAGAAAAATATTTGGAATGAGAAAAATAAAATATGCAAAACACAGAATATACATACTTTATAAATAACACTGCAACATATTGAACAATTGTGTCATCTAGCAAGAGCCATTCATTAAATGCATCTCCATCTGTCTTGGTACATATTTCAGTAGGTTTTTAACTGAAACATGTACTACACCACATTTTAATATACAGTACATTAAATTAGAATTTCCGCTTAGGAAACTTAACAAATCTGTTTGCTGAAGACACCTTTAATGATTTGACATTGTTGCTTAAGTAATAGAACCTGATGAAGAGGGCTTTGCCATCTGTAAGGCCCACCTCGTGCTGTTTATGTAACGAGAATGTCCTTACCAGACCATAAAGTCCTCTTAGGAGGGTTATATTGCTATTAGAAAATGGCTGTGTTAAAAAAAATGCCATTTAAAATGTTTCTCTTAGTTTTTTCATGATTTTATGCTAACAAATACAAGTGTTTTCCCCAATATTCCATGAGTAATACGGTTTGCTCCATGTGTGGTCTGGTAGCCTTCAGGCTTCAATATCCCAGTTGAAATGGTCAATTCTGAGGTTTTTACAATATTAAAATTGACTTCCTTGGTATTTTTTCCATTTTTTTTTCTTCTTGAGATTGTTAATGTCAGGGTAAGCTGACATTAACAGATGTAAGCTATATCTTTAAATTACCAGCAGTAGATGATGTCACATAATGGGTATTTGCAATAGACTAAATAATAAATCAATACTGTGACAGGATAGCGTCATAGCCCGAGCTGTTACCAGCAGGAAGAGAGACAGAAGCACTGTTGAGCACATTTATTAAACAAAAAAACAATCAAAACATGGGAACACATAAACAGGCACAAGGGCCAAAACAAAAAGGTTAAACAAAACACAGAAATGCACACAAAAACTGCTGCCATGCTGGGCATTCGCCTTCACTGAACACACTCCAAAACACAGTACAAAAACACAGGTCCAAACTCCCTTCTCTCAAACACCAACTGCTTTTATATACGCGACCTCTCCCCAATTAGAACTAATTACCTAACTTGGTAATGGCCACACCTGTGATTGCTGGCAGGGACAGATTTAGCCCCATCCCTGCTAACCTTACTCCCTTTCCTCCTGATTGTGCTATTTGTTCAGTAACTTGTAACTTGTTCACAGTGTGTTCACAAATTTTATTCAATGCCGTCTAGCTTTGTTGGAGTAGAGAGCACAGTACTTATGTTGTTATTGGGAAAGTAATCAGTCTACATCCAGTTGTTTGATTTCTACAGCTGTCATTCAAACCTATGACTATTTGATGTTGCTGTTGTGGTTACTGTATTGCCATTGGCAGCAAACACTATTCTCGATTTTTCTTAAACTTTATTTACTTTAAATAGATAGATTGAACGTATAGCACAGGAAGCAGGCTTGGTCTACATTGACAGACAACATTCAGAGGGTGTGTACTAGAACAGAGATTTTCTTTCACCAAGCAGAAAAAAACGTAAAATAAGTAAATAGATACTGTATTTATGTATCTTTCGGCAGATTGATTTGGAGTGGAGATTAAACATAGTTTGAACAATAACATTCAAGGTAATTTACTAGAGATTAAAGACCTCATATTCACCAATCAGGTTAAAAGAAATCACCGATACATTTTCTAATTTTATTTAAAAGTGCCATCCAATAACATTGATCATTAATAAACTTAAAAATAAGTAAAATGCTGTAATTCAATTTTCATCAGGTGTTGCCTCTGATTAATCTTCTTAGTTGTAAGTCTCTGAATTAGGGGGCCTACAGGTTTCTTTCTGAAGTTGTCTGGTATGAGGTCTCTTGTGGGCTGCTAAGCTCAGAAACAGTATGATTGCATTTTTACGGTCTTCAGATATTTAATAGCTTCTTCCTGTCATTTTCTGAATGAGTGAATAAGGCTTAGCCCTCTGGGAGCTGGCACTACTTTGCAAAGTGTGGAGAACGGCTAATATCGGTGTACTTGACTGATCGCCTTAGTCTTAATTGTTCTCTTAATTAGCTGCAGCACTGGGTGCAGCATGGGAGAGATTGCAGTATTGGTAAACAGCTCCACCTTGGAGCATTGTTTAATGCCTTTTGGATACATGACAATAAGCTTCTAACACACTTGGGTCTCTGTTCTTCTCCTCTCAACATCTGTCACTTCATCCCACAAGGAGCAGGGTTCCAGTAGGTTGTTCTTATAGGTATACAGTCCGATTGTAAGTGAGGTATTTGCAAATTAAATACCTCATTTTAACAAAGCCCCCAATAAAGGAACTCCAATTACAGTAATCTTACTCAATAAAAAGGTTTTCTTCCCCTCGTATGTATGTATCCACCTCTTTATTCATAAAAACAGACTATGAAAAAACACTTAAATAATTCATGCAGTAAAGATTTGTGAGAAAGGCTCTGCTTATTATTTTTTGGTAGCAAGAGCCCTTATTTTCTGGTGCTCTTCCATTCTTTCAGTGGTCTACTAGAAACAATAAACAGTCCTGAGGTAACTGCAAAAAGTCATGTTAAATACAGCAGCAGCAGTGTGGAGTAGTGGTTAGGGTTCTGGACTCTTGACCGGAGGGTCGTGGGTTCAATCCCCATGGAGGACACTGCTGCTGTACCCTTGAGCTAGGTACTTTACCCAGATTGCTCCAGTAAAAACCCAGCTGTATAAATGGGTAATTGTATGTAAAAATAATGTGTAAAAAATAATGTAATTGAATGTAAAAAAAAATAATAATAATTTGATATCTTGTAACAATTGTAAGTCGCCCTGGATAAGGGCGTCTGCTAAGAAATAAATAATAATATTGAACCTTTTTGCTTAAAAGAATATTGAATGAACGAGACAGCGGAATATGCATTCTCAGTTTTAAACTAGGAAGTGCTCTGCAGAGTTTTGTATAGTGTGGGAACAATAACAAATGTTGTGGTTCATATTTTTTTTTTATATGAAATTAAAGTACATGCAGTTACTGTACAGAAGCAATATGGCTCCCTACAGCAGCCCAACTGTAACACTGTAATAATTATTAAATGATTCATAACAGAATGCTTAAGATCTGCAAGGTCATGGCACGTTTTTGAAATTACCAGTTTCATTTTTTACTTTCCAACATTAACAAAATAAACAGCAACCCCCCCCCCCAAAATCAAGATGTCACCTGTGAATGGGAAGCTCTTGACCAGTTTGTGCTTTAAGAGATCAGGTACCACTTTAAAAAAACATGGGTGTTGTGACTAAATTTGTGGGTTAATTCATATTTTTGGTTACATATAAGTAAAGATAATGGCTGTTAAAATGCTAATCCATATTATGTAGTTATAGACACTAAGGCCCAGATTTATAAAAGGATTGTGCATGTTTTACGACTGTAAAACAGGCGCTGAGGGTTCTGAATTCTTGGATGGGATTTATAAAACACACACAATGGCATAAACATGCAATTAAGACGTGATTTGCGGGCGCAATGTCTCTGTGCGTTTTAGCCCTTGATGGATATGTAATTCGGTATATGCATATGTAATTCTGGGGCGTTTCTGAACGAAACTGCTAAAATTGGGAGGGGATTTTGCAAATGAAGTCTATTAAATATTCTGTCTAATTTATTAAAGCTGCCGGTAATTGCGGGCCTCGTATTTGTTTGATTATTTTAAGAACTCTGAAAAGCAGGTGTTAATTTGCTGCAGTCAGACAGTAGGCTGTATAAAAGGCAAGGTGCTGTTGGAGACTTGTCTGCAGCAAGAAGGAGACATCGTTTTCAAGGACAAAGAAACATTTAATAACATTTTGCAAAAAGCTAATTTTTTAACCCTTCTGATCAAGTCAGTTTGTAAATTCCAATTTTCAAACTCCAATATTCAATACACGTTTCATAGCTTACATGACAAAAAAGAAAGTCTGCAAATAGAGAATATAGAATCCATGTAAAAAAAAGGTTCTTAGAAGCACCTAAAAAGGTCTCCCCACAGTGGCAAAGCAAGGTTCTAATGAGAGCCTTTACTTCTGGAGTGTAGGCATTATTATAAGAGCGGTGGAAAAGATTAAGAAATGATGGAACAATATTTTAGTAATGCCTACAGAATTTATGTTTTGTAATATGGCATTCTGGTATTTAACAACACTGGTTCAGGCAGTATTGTTAAATTCGATGGAGTTATTGTTGTTGAACATATTGCTGTACAATGGAAGGATTTTCCACCCATTCGACTGCCATGGATATAAGTAAATAAAACATATTGTTTCTGAAGTTTGAAAAGTATATACGCCTGGAATTATTCTATATGAAATAAGAAGTTGAACTAATATGCGAAGCACAGTAACTGGATGATGGGCGTAATGTATAAGCAACCTAGACTACAAACTCTGAAGTGGTACATTTGTTTAGTAAGAAGCCACCACACATTCCATATTTTATTCATTTGTCCTGGTCATGTATTTCGAGCTTGTAACACATCTTCATGTGTTACAAGTACTGCTTGTACCAAAATCTCCACTTCCATATTGGTAAATTTCAGTTTTCGCTTCCGAGCATCCTCATCACCATGGCTAGTACCAGGCTGAGGTCTTTGTGTGCCATTCATTTTCTTTTGGAATGTGTAGCCTACACACGCAGGGTTGACCCAAACCCGCTATTTATTGTGAGAGGTGTGTAATTCTCCAGCGCTAATTGCGGTGAGGGGTATTTAAATTGTTTGATTGCGGAATCGCCTGCTTCACCTAATTAGCCTTATAAAATATGTCGTTATCGTTGTCGTTGAGTGCGGCCGTACTGAACACGCACATTACGTGGCTTTTTGCGGTCGGTTTTTCCCCTTTATAAATTTGGGCTTCAGTGTTAACTACTATTATGCTATTATGGTTACAATATTATGCTTAAAACATTGTTGTTATGGTTATTATATATATATATATATATATATATATATATATATATATATATATATATATATATATATAATATTGTAACCTAATTTGCAGCCTAAACTTAATTTACTTGTTTTTTCCCTATGATTTATGCCCTGTGTTACTGCAGGATAAACCAGACCTCGTTTGTCTTATAATAGGAATTTATTTTTAAATACTTTGTTCCCTGGTAACACGTCTCCTGCAACCTTGGCTCACTTTCACTGCACATATTTGTGTGTTACACACGTCTCAGATGAAGGACTGAAACAGTTAAACTCTCATACAAATCACTGCTTTTTATACTGCTTAGCCTGTACTTTTTTTTTTTTTTTACTGTACTAAAATTGTCAATTTTGCCAATTACAGATTTGTAATAACATTACACTGTTACTAATGCACAATGTTTTGTATCTGTTTCTTGTCAGAACACTGCCAGTGAAATCAAGTTACCACAACTCAACATAATTTGCCATGTTTCTTTTACAATGAAATAAATAGTATAATTATATAGAACATACTGGAGTTATAAGGGAGATTGGTCCACCCTTGCGGTATGATATAATTCTGCCATATTTACATCAAGATAAAACAGAGATACATTTAGCTTTTCACTTGTTTTAGTGCAGAAACAGATTCAGTGCTGAAACAGAGATCAACATCGACACCACAGCTCAGCCTTACAGACTACTGATGGGAAGGCTGTTCTTATCTTTCTTGCCAAGCAATACCGTACATATTATCATTTTCTTAAATTATAGAAAAAAAAATATCTTGAAATTAAAACACAATGCACCTTGATCAGCTAAATCCAACTGATGGATTTATTACACCCAGTATGAACACTCCCTTTCAGCCTAATTATTTAGGCACCATTTTAAGTTAATTGTTGTCATTAAGCATTATGTGTTCTAGGTGAGTGCACAATTTTGAACAAGCACAGATGAGCTTTCAAATGAGCAGATCATTTGGTTTTAGAAAACGTCTGAAAACAGCAGGGAAACAGCCAAAAAGGGAATAATTATTTTAATGATTATTTGACAAATGCATATGCTGCCAATTATATTTAGCTCATAGCTCCCCTACTGGTTGCTGTGTGAAGACTCTAAAAGCTGTTAAGTTATGCACACCATTTAAAAACCGTTTAGCAAGCTCACATCCTACAGCTTGTGAGAGGAAAATTACTCCAAGGGATTGATATTGATGAGTGTGTGGAGGAAGAATCCTTTTAGGTGGTTGTTTAAAGTCTAATTTTCTTTAGCAATGTCTTACTTTCAAATAAAAATACTTGTCCTGTTGACATTTCTCATCGTTTACAAAGCTTTTGTTTTAAAGCTGTAAGCAAAATAAAAAGATCTTGCCTTTCACTACTCTTGTGTGACACCTAGATTGTGAATAAAGTTTGTTTCACTGTCCCTTTGCACTAAAGGCCTTGAATTGCATCTAAAATAGATTATTATATATAGAAGGGATCCACCACCACATGTTTCATATATTACACATTTAAACAAATTATTTGGAAACTATGAGATATTGGTTAAAGGGATAACATGTTTAAGTCCCACTTGACTTATATTTACTACAATATATCATTGTAAATCTGTAGCAATCTGTAGAGCATATAGTGAAAGCATGGTAAAGTGCATGTAACTGGTGCATAAGGTAAGCAAAAAACATGGTGAAACTTTTGGAATGATGTAAAAGGAAGTTTAAAATAACCTAAGGAATTACTCGTTATAAGTAATTATATTCAGTTAACATGCATATACAACTGCATGACTTGTGGTTATATGTTTGATTTCATGATTTATTTGTCATTTTAATATATGTTAGTTATTTGTTTAAGAACAGAAAGCCTGTTACTTACGATTAACCTAATTTCATGACTACAAGCAAAATGTCACAATGAATCTCATAAATTCGTTTTTTTTCCCCCAACCTTACGCGTACCCCATTAAAGACTTTTTGCACGTCACTTTTTGCAAGAGAACAATATAAACATACTAATTGTACAACACGGAATTAAAGACCTCAAGGGAAGTCCTTTTATGTGAGGTAGAGTAGCGTGAGGAAAAGCTTGTTAAAATCCTAATAGTAGCTATCAAAAGGTATTGATTGTCTTTCCTGCCCTGTTGCTGTGACAAACTGAGCATTAATCTCACGCTTCTGCACATGGGCTCTAAAGATGCATTTTCACCGGGATTAAGACTTCCTGAAGGCTCAAAATGTGTAAAGTATACAGACGTATGAGCTGTCCCATGGCTAACCCTGTATCAAATAATCCACTTTAGTAGTATGGATCAATAGCCTGGAGGAAGCACCAGCTCACACACACACAGTATCTCAGTGACTCGTACAAAGCCAAAGGCAGGCTTCATAGAGTTATCACCCATGATTTTCATAAAGACAACACAAAAGGTTAATTCAAGGACTCAGAGGCGTCTACATTGTTTGTGTTTAGTCATGTAAAACGTATTTTTTATTTTTATTTAACAAAGAAATGGTAAAAATGGTATTTCGGTATAAATCTGACCTTTCCAATATTGCAACTGAAACTAACAGACTATTAAAGACTGATGCCATTATTATTGTTAAGTTCTGGGCAGAAAACTATTTTAGGTAAAAAATGGTCGAAGGTAAATAAAAAATAAAAAATAAAATTTTTGGAAATACAGAACTAGATTTCTAATTAACAACATGCAATAAATAGTGAAGCCATTCTGCTTTAGCCAAACACAAAAAAGATTTACAGATAATGCCACACTCACTTATCACACAGTGATTATCATTGGCATGCAATAGCTGATAATAAAGTGGTTGCAGCTGACACTGCATGTGCATGTTTACTTCCTAATAAAGTTTGAGTCCGTGGGGACTCGCTTGTCTTTGTATTGACATTTTGAAATCAAATTACCTGCAAGTGGTTATCCGTTGATGTCCTTGAGTAGTGCTGTTAGAAACTAGCCAGCCAGCAGCATCCCCTTCTTATGACTTCTCATGACATTGCATGGATATGTTTCATGCACTAGAAATAAAGACTGTGTTTCCTTTAAACTAAAAATAAATCTCATTTATCTAACTTAACTTCAATAGAAGCATGTGTATACATTTACAAGCTTAACACAATTTAAAAAATAACACACATCATTAAGTGTTACTTTGTAACCTGGGATTTCTTACTAATCATATTACAAACGTGCCTTCAAGGCAGGTAGTGTAATAATTTGCCTAACACGCCTGAGTTTGGATTTACATTTGGGTTTAGGCTTGATTAATTCTACACTTTCCTTAGGAAATGTTATATAAGAAGAAAAAGGTAAGAACAATGAAAGAATAGACAATAAGTTGGCTAATAAAAATAAACCTCTGAGGCCCAGATTTATAAAAGGATTGCGCATGTTTTACAACCATAAAACGGGTGTTGAGAGTTCTGAATTATTGGATGGGATTTATAAAACATAAGCAATGGCATAAACATGCAATTAAGACGTGATTTGCGGGGGGCAATGTCTCTGTACGCTTTAGCTCTTGATGCATATGTAATTCGGTATATGCATATGTAATTTGGGGGCGTTTCTGAACGAAACCACTAAAATTGGGAGGGGATTTTGCAAATGAGGTCTATTAAATATTCTGTCTAATTTATTAAAACTGCCAGTAATTGCGGGCCTCGTATTTGCTTGATTATTTTAAGAACTCTGAAAAGCAGGCGTTAATTTGCCAGTCAGACAGTAGGCTGTATAAAAGGCAAGGTGATGTGGGAGACTTGTCTGCAGCAAGGCGACATCGTTTTCAAGGACAAAGAAACATTTAATAACATTTTGCAAAGAGCTAATTTTTTAACCCTTCTGATCAAGTCAGTTTGTAAATTGTGGTTTATAATACAGTATTGTTTTGCAAACTCCAATTTTCAATACATGTTTCATAGTTTACATGACAAAAACGAAAGTCTGCAAATAGAGAATAAATAGAGAATATAGAATCCATGTAAAAAAGGCTCTAGAAGCACCTAAAAAGCTCTCCCCACAGTGGCAAAGCAAGGTTCTAATGAGAGCCTTTACTTCTTAGAATGTAGGCATTATTAAAAGAATGGTGGAGGAGATTATGAAAAGATTGAACAATATTCCAAGGCGCACTAAAGAAAAAGTCTCATATAATACAATGACTCATCCACCATTACTTTAGTAATGCCTACAGAATTTATTTTTTGTAATATGGCATTCTGGTATTTAACAACACTGGTTCAGACAGTATTGTTAAATTTGAGTTTGAAAGAAAAGGGTAAAAAAAAAAAGGACAGAGGGATAGATGACCCAGTTAGTTTGTAGCTAGAGCAAATACAGTTTTTAGAGTCTATATGGTCTAAAAACTGTATTTATAGACCATACAGATATGCTTTAACATCATACAGAGTCAGAAATACAGACATACATACGAAATAGGAGAGTTGTAACTGCATAAGAATTTAAGAAGATATAAGTTGTAGTTAAACTGAAGACTGTTCATATGAAGCTGCATGGAGTTATTGTTGTTGAACATATTGCTGTACAATGGAAGGATTTTCCACCCGTTTGACTGCCATGGATGTAAGTAAATAAAACTTATTGTTTCTGAAGTTTGAAAAGTCTGTATGCCTGGAATTATTCTATATGAAATAAGAAGTTGAACTAATATGTGAAGCACAGTAACTGGATGATGAGCGTAATGTATAAGCAACCTAGACTACAAACTCTGAAGTAGTACATTTGTTTATTAAGAAGCCACCACACATTCCATATTTTATTCCTTTGTCCTGGTCATGTATTTTGAGCTTGTAACACATCTTCATGTGTTACAAGTACTGCTTGTACCAAAATCTCCACTTCCATATTGGTAAATTTCAGTTTTCGCTTCCGAGCATCCTCATCACCATGGCTAGTACCAGGCTGAGGTCTTTGTGTGCCATTCATTTTCTTTTGGAATGTGTAGCCTACACACGCAGGGTTGACCCAAACCCGCTATTTATTGTGAGAGGTGTGTAATTTTCCATCGCTAATTGCAGAGAGGGGTATTTAAATTGTTTGATCGCGGAATCGCCTCCTTCACCAAATTAGTCTTATAAAATAGGTCGTTATTTTGATGCTGAGTGCGGCCGTACTGAACACGCACATGACATGGCTTTTTGCAGTCGTTTTTTCCCCTTTATAAATTTGGGCCTGAGTACACAAGCCAAACCCTGGATCATTCTGAAGTTTGGGGTATTCAGAATGAGGATTTGAGGATTTGTGTCCCTTTTATTTAACTTTAATGTTAGTAAAGTAGAGAAACCAGATTACGGTAAAGTTAATTGAACAAAGATGCTTCTGTAGTGGAACACAGAGCATTCAGAAAACCACATGGCTAATTTGTATAGAAGAAGACATTAAGCACACACCAACTGCCACTTTTACTTTCATATAACATTCTACAAATCTACGGGTAACTTACACAAACAAACTAAGAATACACAGAAAATTAAACACTATTTTGGCAATAAAACTGCTTTTGTGTTTTTACAGTATTAGTAGTGAAGTCTGTGGACGTTAGTGTAAGATGGGGTAACTGTATATTCATAACAGACTCGGCACATGATCAAGCTGATGGCAAAAGTGCTGTAGGAGGATATTTCAGGCTCTCTCTGTCTGTTTTCTGAGGCTATGTGTACCAGATGCTTCCTAAAACATAAAGCTGCAAAAAGGAAGGCCAGAATCCAAGGTGCCTTATGATACAAAACATGTGTCCCATTTGATCTGTTTCCAAATCACCTTTGCAGTTTAATACAAACAACTTTAATGCCCACAAAGAATACCCAGAGCTTAGTAACGGTGTTCCCCTTGTTAACAGAAAAAAAAAAAAAAAAAATGTTACATGCAATGATCAAAAGTATGACGATATTAAAATGTGTTCCCCTCTAGACTGAAATAGTTAACCAACTGGTTTAGCATTGTCAAATCTCTTTTTTTCCCATAAAATTAACAGCAGTGTGAACTGATCCTGTATTTCCCTCTCTGCGCTCACACATACGAGCGCCGCCATCAAATGATGGTAACACTTTTCAATGTTGCCGCCTGAGTTTCTATCACCTTGCCACGTCATTTTGAGATCGAAATGCATATTTTGTATGTTTATAATGAATCCTTCAAAGCCCTAATGAGACTGCCCCTTTAATACACAACACATCAAACATCACATTTCTTAAAAACACTTTTATCAAACTTCTGTTTAAAAATATTTAGTCTGAGTGATGTGACAATTTAAATGAGCTTCTGACAAGATCAATGTCTATAAATTATTTAAAAGCAGTTCTACTTTTGTAGAATTATTTAAAGTATCATAATTGCAGTTCAGCTTCCCAGACTTCATTTTCAAGCCAGGAATTCTGTAGGGAGCTATCATAATCACTGAACAGTATAATGTTACAGCCTAGGTATAAAAATATCTCCTTAATGACTGGCAAATTGGTGAAAGGCATTGACCTGAATCTAGACCAAACAGAAGGCAATATGTTTCAAAGGAGAAAGAAAACTCACTAAATTGTCACCATATTGCTATTCCTTTTTTATTCTCTGGTGTACACAAATAAGAGATAATTGGATGTGATTTAATGGTTCTGTTATGTCTTGGCTGTTCCTTCACTTTCATTTGTTTTCACTATCCCGAATGTGTAAATGTTTTTTATAAGAAAAACAATGTTTCCTGATAAGTATGCTTTCTGCACTGTTTATAAGGATCTTTATTTTTTAGGGAAGGAATGTGCCTTTAAATGTTCGGTATATATCCCTCAGTTACCACAGACCATAGTCTTTTTTTGTTTGTTTTATAGATTTTTGCTGTAGCGCAGACTTAAGTTCAGTTTGGCCTACAACAGCAGAGACCATCAAGTGTGCCAGTAACCATAAGCAATGTTAAACTGGCTTTTGTAAAAAAGTTACCTACCCCATTACAGCCAATTTTTTTTTTGTCTCATCTAATTTAAGAAGAGTTCACCACAGTGGCTGCATTTTACTGTATTGTATTTTATTTAATGTTAATAAGTTGGTCAATTAATAACCTGTAGGATTAAAATAGTGTTAAAGAGCTGTGGTATTAAAAACCACCATTGTTTAGATCATTATAATTGATTACAATAACATATATATATTTAACATCTGGTCCCCTTTTTGGTATGAATAATGAAAAAAGTACAAAGCTGATAGAATTAGTTTCACAAAGCCCAAAGCAATTTTAAATGACAAGTGATCGATTATCACATATACATGTTAAGACCTTCTTCTAGTCAATTAAATGTTTAACAAAGACACTACCTACTCTTGTAAGATGAGAATGGTACGTGTCATTATTTGGGTTTTATTTTATTTTAAGTGTTATATATTAGATATATCCAGCTCCTGTGGGTGGCTTTTTCAGTGTGTGGTGAAAAGGCACAGACTGTGATAAATCACTTCTGGCACAGTTATCGTTTCAGGTACATATATTTGTCTGCAGTAGATGCCAGACAGCTAAGTAGTGGAGACAGGAAGTCACTGGTGGAGATTGTTCAGGTAGACTGAAGTGTACTGTAGTGTAGTGAGTTGGAACCCCATTACTTAGGTCTGCACACTGAAAAGACATGTGACAGAATCTGTATTGACAGAAATAAATACAAAAGCAAAAACATGTTCATTGAAACCAGCATGGATGTTTGGAATACGTGTGGGATCTATTGAAAAAAAAAAAAAACAGATGTGAAACTTTTTTAAATAGTGTCATTGTAAAAAGAAATTGTGCATGTTGTTTAGATACAAACATCATTTTTTAAACAGCATATAAAGCATGTTTTAAATGTGTTGAATAAAGTACTATAGTTATTTGTGATGTTATATTTTTTTGCACAACTTTGAATTTATCTTATTACATGTTAGAAATATTAAACACCTCACCTCAACTTCAATATTACTTGGAATGGTGCTTTCCCCGGTATTACTAAAATGAATAAATACTGTACAATGTAATGTTTTTTAAATATATATATATATATATATATATATATATATATATATATATATATATATATATATATATATATTTAAATTGATGAAATTAAACTATATTTATATTTTACATTTTGCTTTACACAGCATCATTAATCAAAGATAACTGTTTTAGAGTTTACTCTGTCAGGTAGGACATATTGAATGTATTCATGTTGGGACTTCAGCATATCTTTAAGTGCCAATGTTTTGTCATTTTGTGCTTCTCATCAGTTTTTGCACCACGCATGCTCGCCACTGTTTTACGCAGTCACCACTGTTTTACATCTCTTCTTCCACTTACTGTGCAGTATCAGAAAAAAGCTCACTACTTAAATCATTTAAATGTATTAGTATTAAGTAAGTGTAAATGGATACAATTATTACTGTTGACTATTTTTCCAACATTGGTACTGCTACCTTCCTAAGATTATTCAACTTAAATGAAAATATGTAGTATGAATGGTATTTCATCTTCCCTGTTTCTAAAACATGGGCAATGTGTATTCCTAATTGTAAAGTAATGTTTTTTGCTGTTTTTACACTTTTGTAAAGTAACTATTTAAAAGACTAGTAACTGTGTGGCCGAGCTGTTGCTGCGATGACGTCACGGACGAGGAAGGAACGACACATAATCAATGAATGGGCGGGTGAAGCTGAACGCAACGGCGCTCAGCGTTTTATTAAATAATAAGACAAAAAAAAGGTTTAAACAAACAAAAAACAAAAAGGCACAAGGGCCAAACAAATAAACAAATAAGGTTTAGCAGTTGTTTTTAAGTTTTGTTTTCTCTCTCCTCTCCCACTCCTAATACACTCTCCCCAGGGTAGAGAGCTGCAGGTTTATATACAGTGACCATCTCCCGATTAGCAACAATTAATCAATGAATTAACTAGGGAGATGGTCACCATCTGGAGCTTAATAAGCTAGTTAAATAAATCACAAGCTGATCAGTCACGCATCCTCACAAGGTTTTTAAAAAACAAAACAATAACAAATACGCGGTGCTTTGCTCTGCGCCGCAAACAAGAATACAAATAATAATACAAATATATATAGGGGCGGAACACTCTGCCACAAACTGATACTGATACTGTCTTTTTTCATTGTTTAAACAAGGGTAGCAGTTTCTGACACCACAATACGACCCATCAGAAAGTATTACTATCTTTTTCCCCCATTGTAAAAAAAAAAACAGGGGTAGCAATTTCTGATGGGAAGGCATATTATGATATCTATAGCTGTCAGATTTTGCTACCGGTAGCAAATTCTGATGGGGAGGCATATTGTGATGATACACTGGCACTAGGACTTACTGGGCCCTGGTGTAAGACTGTGATGTAGACCTCCCCTGCCAAATAAATAAATAAATAAATAAATAAAACACACAGCGTTGCTCCAACACAACCTAAATAAAACCTTTTGAAAATAAACACATTAGCAGCAAAATTTTCATCGGTCAAAAACGTTTTGTTTTTATTTCCAGCAAAACATATTCTTTTTATATATTAGTTTTTGTAAGCTGACTGTGAACAAGACAGTAATCAATCAAGTAACATTATATCCCAACACAATAAATCAATTATGTAACAAGATTAATCAATGGTTAATAACTCAATTTAGTTAATATTGAAACATATTGTAGCGAGCACGGGAGTAATAGACGCACACACCAAAGCTCTTTATTGCAATGCGTTTTTTATTGGCCGCTAACAACAGCTAGCACCACCCACACACTCACTAACACACACACAGCAATCACTTCCCAACCCCAACAAACAGGCATCGTACAACAGGTAATTAACTATGAACAATAAATGAACACATCTTTATAAACTAGGACATAAGGGTAACACATTCAACATCACACAAAACTGTACAACAATTAATTAACAAGACGAGAACACTTTTCCCCAAAACATTTCCCAATCCCAGCGTCCTCTGTACCTTATTTGCATGCCAGCCCCCCTTCCAGGAGAGGCTGACTCTGGGCACGGCGGCAGCAGCGAGTCAGTCCTGCTACACTGCCCCCATCAAATGCCGACACAATAAAGTCTGAGAGTCCCGGAGGCAACCGACGGGAATGCTGTCTGCCGGCAGGCAGGTGTTGTGGGCTGGGGGTTGGCAGTGGCCGGGGCGCTCTGGCCTGGACCCCCAGCTAGTGATTCCGGTGACTGTGGTGAGGGAGCTCTTCCCTTACTTCCCGGACCGGCCTCCGTGCCGGCCGAGGAGGCAAACAAGTTTGCTCCAGAGTGGTATGAGGCCATGCGGTCTTGAGGGAGCACAACCGCTCTGCCTGGGGTCTGCAGCCACATCGAGAGCTCTTGATGACAGCATAAGGGCCCTCCCAGTGACTGGCCATCTTGGGACATTCCCGCCGCCGGGGGCAGTAAACTCAGACTTGATCCCCTGGCTGGAATCCACAGCCCCGGCAGCGAGGTGTTCCTAAATGAAAGCATGGGTGATGTCCAGCCGGTCCTGCAGCTGCTGGAGGTACTCCGGTCAAGTCAGTTCTGAGGTGTGGAGCTGGGGCGACCTGCCAAACAAGAGATCCACCGGGGTGCATTGCTCTCTCCAAAAAATAAGAGCCGCCGGCATGCACTCTGTGGACTCTTGGACTGCAGTCCAGTAGGCCATTAGGACCAGGGGCAAGTACTGATCCCAGTTGCCTTGGTGCTGGGAGGTCCACATAGCGAGCTGTGTGGCAAACATCCTGTTAAACAGCTCCACCAATCTGTCACTCTGTAGGTGGAGAGGTGTTGTCCGGGTTTTCTTTATACCCAACCACCTGCACACCTCCGGAAACACTTGTGCTTCAAAGTTGCGCCCCAGGTCACTGTGCAGCTCCTCTGCCTCGGGCCATTTAGTGAAATAATCCATGGCCATGAGGACGTACCGGTAACCCCCCTCCGTCCGTGGAAAGGTCCCAAAATATCAGCCGCGACACGTTCCAGTGGTGCCCCCACCTGATTCTGTTGGAGCGGAGCGTGGGAGCAGTTCAAGGGGCCCTTCCGCCCCCAGTAGAACTGCTCCCGGAGCCGGCACAGGGTCTTGGTGACGCCGAAATGTCCAGTGACCGGTCTGCCATGCACAGCCCACAGCACGGTCTCCCGGAAAGCTTTGGGGATCCCTGCTTGCAGTCGTTTCTGTCCTGTCACAGGGTCTGTCCATGCTACAATGCAGCACACTTCCCCGGAGGCTCAAACAGTCCCATTGCGCCAACAGCGCTTTTACTTCCGTGAGAATTACAGTTTTATAAAGGGAGCAGTTTTTAGCCACCTATTGTACTTTGGGATGTTTAAATGTAATTCCGTCTATGGCTATGGATTGGTTATAAACAATCTATAATACTTTATTCACACTCTATAACATAGTTATTAAGCATCTATTATATATTTATAAAACATTAATAAGCAGCACCTTAATATAACATGTTACCGATATATCTATATGGCCAAAGCTAAGAAATTCATCAAGTTTCATTGAAAAGGGTTAATGTGATTTTGAATGTGTTATAATTCAAGTCCATGTGAAATAAGTTCACAAACAAAAGGGGGATGATATGGTGCATATTTCCTGAATATGATATTAATACCTGAACATGTACTAGAAATGTAGCTAGACTAATTAATGAAATCTCTGTGTCTTGAAGAAAAAGGGCCTTTCATGCAGACATACTGAACTGGGTGACCAGGGCTAGGTGACTGGATTAGGCTGAAAGGACAGTTGAATTATGTACAGATAATTCACAACTGCAACAACAAGAGGTTTAACGCAAAGAAAACAAAGCATTTATGTCCTGCGCGGAAAAGGACATTACACATCAAAGGACTGGGCGTTTAAAGAGGCAAGATACACAAATGACCTAATGCGAATAGCTACTTTACAGAGTGAAAAGACTATAAATATACAAGCAAAACTAAATATTTTGCACTCCACATCAATTGCTAAACAAGGTGCTGTCAGGACTCTGCCTGATAACAGGACCCAAGAAGAGAAAGAAAGTTAAAAGCAAGTCAACGACCAAATGCAATGAGACGAAGGCCCAGCTGGAGGACTGCCATAAAACTTACGGAGACTGTTATCAGACAAACCAGTCTAGGTCTGCTGTACACCTAAAGCCACAATATCCAAAAGAAACTGTGCCCTGCTACCTGTGTAGCTAAAGATTCAGTGAAGAGGACAGAATGGACAGGTACTGTTGTGGATCCTATCGGGACTGAAGACTTTGTTGCAGCTGTTTGTTGATCCTACCAGGGATTGAAGACTTTGTTGCCGAGTTTGTTAATTCTATTGAGGATTGAAGACTTTTTACTGAGAGGAGAGCCTTTTATACTGGACACTTCAACAGATTCAGTTTTCAACCAGCCGACCAAAAGTCTAAGCTTCAAAGAACCGTTGAGTATAATTCCAGTTGCATTTTCCTTTCATGGAACTAAATTAATGAACTGTAACACATTCACATAGAATTGAACTATTACTTATTTAGTTTGCACACCTTGCGTGTGAAACAACTTTCAGTGAAAATTGATGAAGGAACTAAAATAATCTACCTCATATTGTTGTTATATTTGTAATCTATATACCATTAGTAAACTTTATGTAATATATTCTAAGATTGTCTGCACCATTTTAGTTTAGGCTGTGTGTGGGTGCATGTGTCTTAGCAAGTTTCTAGATACATCACAGCCTGCGTGCTGCTGTGTGTATGTGTAAGGATAAGCAGTATCATATTTCACTGGCCCTGCTAGCTGCTTCAATGCAGGGTGAGAGCTTTGACTTGTGTTTTTGTACTAAGAACTAAGAGATTTACTTTATGACTTTTCTGATTTCTGTTTAATATTTGTGTACTTAATAAAATACTACTCTTTATTAAACATTCCTTGTGTCTAGCATGTGTATGTGTGTTCATAGTAAATCCTCAATCTTATAACACATCAATTGCATTTTTTATTAGAGAACTAGAGATACGTACTTAATTAACTAGTTTAGTTACTATTTTTGGGTTTCAGTTGTATGCGAGCTTACTGATAATTATGTGATTTGATTTAGGTTCAAGGGCCCTATTCAAAAGTTGAGATTTTTGTTGACACTTTTTGGTAAGAAGCTGTTCACATCCAATAGACTTCTTACCAAAAAGTGATTCACTTCCATTAATTTCCTTAATTCAAGCATATTATTATCTTTTGAACCAGGTGCATAACAGCATTTAATAAAACTGTGATAGCAATGATTATGTTTAAAACTCAATTTAAAAAAAAATGTTGTTTTTTTTTTGCTGAAGATCTGAGTGTTGAAAAGTGAGGAAATACATCTTAACTTGTTGTTTATGTGATTCGTGTCTGTTAGTAAAATGAGCCCACACAAGATACTGCCTACAAAGGAAAACAAAATTTGGAATAATTTAGTGATAAAGCAACCATTGTTCCAGTATAGTAAGCAGCCACTTTTGTTTACACAGGCAATGCACTGTTAATACAGCTGTGTTTGTCATTGATCCAAGGTTATTTTAAATTGTAACTGAATTAACAGTTATACAAAATATACCTGCAGGAGCATGTATTTGTCTCACTGACAATATATTAATATGTCTACTGTGTTCTGTAATTTATAGAAGTACCGGTAATGTCTTATAATGTGGTCTTTTCGAGTTCTATATCTTATTGTGTTATCGTTGACACCACTACCAGGTGATTCATTGCTCATAACTGAAATGCAGTTTTAGCCTTCACAGCTGTCAACAGTTTGATCACGTATGCAAATTCAAGTTTTGTAGAAAAAGGAAGAGTACAGTTAAATTCAATGAATTAAGTAGAGTAAAAAAAGTAAGTTGTTAGTAGGTGGAGGCAAGGTACTTTTATTTGGACAACAACAGGAAGTAGTGGGGATGCTGTAAAAGTCACAGAAATGCCTATTTTGAAGCAAAATCAAAATGATCTTCAAGGAATTGAACAATAAAGTTCAATATACAGGGTTAGATAATTAGGATGTTTTCTGTTAAATAATGCGGCCACATGACTATTTGCACAACACATCAAAATGATATGAATTATTTGTTCTTTGTTTAAAGACATTTCACATCTGAAATACATATAGAAACAATCAATATTAACAATTGAGTCTTTGGTGTCTGACTTATGACATGTCCTTGTAGTTTACCTCAGTGCTAAAATAAAGTGTAATAAAAATGTAATAAAAAAGAAACAATAAAATATATGAGATAAAACAAATAATGTAACTGTATAAAACCAACAAGACACAACTTGCATGAAGAACAAGTTAAAATATTTTCTAAGTCACGTCCCCATTGGAACCTATTAGCAGCAACCAGAGTTGTAATGACACAAGTCAGTAACTCGAGACGCAATTTTCGGTGACTCGACTCGACTCGACTCAAGTCATTTTCATCAAATGACTCCACTCGATTCGAGTCCCTGCAAGAAAAGACTCGACTCAACTCGAGTCCCAGCCAAAAGGTCTCCACTCGATTCGAGTCATAGTCTTTATGATGTTTATGAAACAGCAGCTACAATACCAGTCTTTTACGATAGTAGGGTTATTCAAAATACAACTGAGCTGTTAGCATTACTGTACATTTGTGCATTTCAACTACATTGATGATTTTATTTAGACAAACAACTGGGACTTTATTGTGCTAAGTATCGGTGGTTAAAGGGTTTATGGAGCAATGTGTTTTGTGTGAAATATTTTAGCTATTTTTTAAAACGTATTAGTGAACAACCCTTTTTTTATCTGAAAATAACTAAAATGACTTATTTTGTAACATGCATTAATAGCCGTTCAAGATACATTTCTTTCTGTAATATTAAGCAAATTTGGTTGAGTTGATTGATTTTGAACTGGAGCATATATGTTCGAGTATGCAATGGTTTTAAAACTCTGATTTCACCTCAGTTGCATTACTTGGACTGTTTTCCTTTGCAGCTGCTGTGTTTTAAGGCCTAGAAGCAAGAACTCTATATCAAATATAAAATTAAATGCCATAAAATTTCCTTTCATATGGTTAAGGTATCTGAAAAAACTATCAGGGAGTTTCAATGTAGATAAAAAACACTCAGGCTGCCATCAGTGAAATTGTAAATAAATGGTTAAATGCATTCTTTTGTTTTGTGGTATCCATTACTGTACATCCAACCCAACTGAGCATAGGTAAAAGGGCCTCTGTATGGTCAATAACAAAATATGCTTATAAATAAGCCAAGGAATCGGGAATTCACTGAAATAGAGACAAAACACAAGGCAGAAACCGTTGACCTTTAATGGTGAACATCAGTGGGGCAAGTATGACCACATTATTGTACATCTCAATTTTGTATTTTTAATTGAAATGTTCTTTTCTTTTTACTTGTAGAGTGCTAATTTCTGTAAAATGAATCTGATTAAATCAAACTGTCTCGAACTGTCAGAAGTAATGACTCAAATTCACTCGAGCCAGATAGGTGACTCGAGCAAACTCTGTGACTCGACTCGAATCTTACCCCCTGTGACTCGACTTGACTTGAGTCCCAATTTTTGTGACTCGATTACAACACTGGCAACAACTACACATAATTTCCCTGAGAGTGTAGATCTCACACTGAAAATATTAATGGCAAAACATTCGAAATGTTTAAACACAACAGTTTCTATGTAAACAGATTAATTGCACTAATACCAGCTTTTCGTCTGCTTTTTATTTATTATTATTATTATTATTATTATTAGTTTATTTAGCAGACGCCTTTATCCAAGGCGACTTACAGAGACTAGGGTGTGTGAACTACATATCAGCTGCAGAGTCACTTACAATTACGTCTCACCCGAAAGACGGAGCACAAGGAGGTTAAGTGACTTGCTCAGGGTCATACAATGAGTCAGTGGCTGACGTGGGATTTGAACCGGGGACCTCCTGGTTACAATCCCTTTTCTTTAACCACTGGACCACACAGCCTTTAGGTTTAATGACTTATAATATGTTTGTAAGTGTTCGGTGGCTACCTTTACTCAAGTTGAGAGTATACTTTCTCTTGCACTTTTTGTATGACGGATCCAACTCGCTTCACTCAAGGTCCTGACACAGCAGGGTGCGCAAGAAATACACTCTCAACTTAATTAGAGGTAGCCACCGAACACTGATAAACATATTCATTGCAAAAACTGTGTTAAAGTAACGTTAAGGTTACTCAAACAAAACCCTTAAAAGTGAGGAAATTGCGAGTTAATATTGACATGCAACCTTAACTCTGGTCCATTATGTGTATCATATATGACATCAGCAATGACATCACTGGTGACATAACTAATCACATGACAAATGCTCCCTGAAGACTGGCCATAGTAACATAACCTGGGTGGGTCTGCTAAAATGCATGTTAAAAAAAAAATGTGGAGGGGGGCTCCATCTTTGTGCTACTACTCAGTGAAGAAATATAACCATGGTTGAAATACAATGTACAGACATTTAATTTCTGTCTCCCATAAGTAACAGAAGGTACAATACTGTAGTCACTTTAATGATATATATTTGTATTTATCATTTTTTATTTACAAATTTTACATTAAAAAGTCTGTTAAATTCACCGGTGTGTCACCGCTGAAGCAGCGGATTCACCGGGGTTGAGAGTAGGTGAACTACAGCAAAACCAAAATTGCTGCTCCATTTTTAAGCTCCTGCTAAAATAAAATGGAAATTAATTAATTTCATAGAAATTAAATAATAACTAAAGCAAGTGTAGTGGTAAAAAAAACAAATACAGCTTGCAGGGAGAAGTAGTTCAATAGTTGTTTGGAGGTTCTTGTATACAGTACAGTTATATATAATGCTAACAAGAAACTCCAAAGAACAGTTCCACGGTATGGAACCAACTCCCCAGTAATGTTGTTGAAGCTGACACCCTTCAAGAAGCTGCTTGATGAGATTCTGGGATCAATAAGCTACTAACAACCAGACGAGCAAGATGGGCTGAATGGCCTCCTCTCGTTTGTAAACTTTCTTATGTTCTTATTTTCTTATATGCTACATAACAGAGCCCACATTGTTCAGTTCAATCGTTAAAGCAAATTAAAAACATTTATAAAAGAAGCAAAGGACTATGCAAAACAACACAAAACAACTGCAGAAGCTACAGTGTGAAGAGCTGGAAGTATCTGCTTAATTAATTTAATTTCCCCTAGATTCCTTATTTGGCAAGGTTATTATTTATGTTACAGATTCAAGTACACCACTGCCTTGTGCAGTCACACATGAGTGGGTGCTGATGAACTACCCGTGGAGTTAGAACACGTTATGGTATGAAGCTTGCTAATCACAGAATTAATTAGATAGTGACCCAGAAATTCTTGGAAGAATGATTTTTCAGCTTCATCCTCCTCCTGCTGCCTCTGGGGGTATGTAACCCTACCTCTGGCTCCTCGGTGACTGAGATACAGAAAATGAATAACTGGAGGAGTGGCCAAGGGACATTTTTGAGAGAACAGACCACAGCTGCCTACACTTCATGTCAGAAAACATAATCAATCAGCTACATTATAAAGACATAACAACAGAATCTAAAAGTAAACCAAAATCTTGAAGAGGTTAAATAAAACTAAAGTACCCATGTCTTTTTATATATACATTTTTTACAGTAGGGCCTATGTTTATCAATGCTTAAATAGGTTAACTGGTTCTACAGTATGTTCATACTGAAATGCATTTTGAAAGGGGTTTGTGTTTGCATTTTAGCATAATGTGGTGTGTCTGTTTACACAATGATTCAATATACATATCAATCTAGCGTTTTACATTTGGGTAAACAAAACCATTTAATTGTTTACAGTATACTGTATGTATCAAATATCATTGTCTGGGCTTAAGCACAAGTTATTTGAAGGCCCCTTTCCTTCATGTTACAAGGAAAACAGAACTGTGGCAGCATCATGACCTCGGGACAAATTGTTATATGTACAGATCACCACCGCAGAGCCAGAGCTTTTGTTTCAAGCTTTTCAAGGTTAAAAACATTTCTAAGCGCGATTCAGCTGGGAATGTAGTGAACTGCAGGCACTACTAGGCCCCAGTTGATTGATTAGAGAAGTTAATTTGGTTGTGCACTTGGTATTATGGTTCCCATGCAAAGCAACTTCCCTAATCACCAAGCACAAGTCAAGTCACATGCCCCATATTGTTCATTCAGGACAGAATGACATACAAGATATTCCTACTTACTACTGTTTGCTTAACATGTACAGTATATATGTGCTAATAATACAAAACATCCCTGTATCCCAGCATTATTAGATCAGGTGTTGAACATTTGAATTGTTCTTAGCTATACTTAAGTGATGTTGAATTGTTTAGAAAAACTGTTGGTATTAAACTATTCAACATGCTAAGTACAATTTTGAAAGTGGACCCTATTAATAAAACTTTTTTATAAATTAAATAAAGTTTGTTAGTCAGAACTGAAGACAACCAAATCTTAAAAATAGTAATATTTAAGGACTGTAGCTTTAAATTAAAAGCAAAACTTCAAACAGACTGTCATGTTGTTTCATTCTGGTGCTCTGTTGTACATGCCCAGTCATAACATTAGTCAGGTCCAATTATCTATCCTTAAACATGTCTACAAATATTAGAACATGCTGACACCTTTTGACCTTGTGTTTTCTCATTGTCTTGATGGCATCATTCCACAACACGTTCACACATTTTGAACTGTTTTGTTTTGTGACAAGTTGTTAAGTTCCCCAGCTTGTTTGGGTGTGTTTGAAGTGCAATAACAAATATTTCATAAATGCTAAGTAATGTATTTTTGGGACCGTGCTACAATCAATATATCTTTGAATTTAGCTTTCTTCTAAAATCAAATGTAATCAAAAAATGAATACTTCTCAGTGAACTATAGCAATCTACAAGCCGTCCATGAACATAAATACACACAGAAACTTAATTCCTTCTTTTCTCCTATTTTTATTAGATAAACAATAGGTTAATTTCCATTAATGGTTTGCTTTTTCTCAAGACGTTTCTCCACATTTTATTTTGAGAGTGAGTTAAACAACGTTTGTGTTGTGTTGTATCATGCTGCTTCAGCCTTTTCCCTTATGGATATTGACACCCGAGTCTCTTCATCGCTCCAACAGACGTACGTGGAGGGTGGACACGAGTTTTGCTCAGACATAACCTGGAGAAATTGTATGGGAGTATAATTATACACATTTAAACATAGTACTTAGTAGTACTTTCCAATAAAGTCATTTTGACTGTTGTTTGGAAAGCTATTTGCAAGTATATTCTTGTACAGTACCTGTAACCACCTGAATTCACAAGCCCACGATGCAGTTCATCAAACATTTTTAGTAATAGTTTTAAACAGAAACTTAGTAAATACAATCTGCATGATACTTTACAAACGCATTTAGATCCATGCATGATAAGGAAAATACAGCAAACAAAAAATACATTTTCCTGCTGCCATCTTTGGACCATGGTAACTTGTATTCCCATGTGGCTTTAGCTAAAACACATGGGTGAGCGAATTAACATTGTCACGAGAAACTCGTGTTTCCGTGTGTAAGTGGGCGTTGATTCACAAGCATTTCCTTTATTCTCACGGGTAAATGAAACTTTCCTGTTAAAATAGTGCAACTGTTTTTTTGGGGCTTTTCACAAGCTTTCCCTGCCAACATGGATGCAGTTTGTCAAATCGCATGAGACAAACTACTCATGTAAACTGGCCCAATGTTACTTTTGATTGTGACCTTAGAAATACATTATTTGGGAGTATAGCAGGATATCGTCAGGAATGAGAGACTGAGAAACAAGGAGTTGCAATTTAAGAGCTGTTGGCGCACATATATTAAATACAATAAAAAAACAAACAGGGCACGAGGGACAAAATAAAAGGTTAAACAAAACTAAGCACTGGTAGGCTGGGCATTCGCCTTCACTACACAGTTTCCACAAAAACACAGCCCCCCCGTCCCCCCCGTGATTGTTGGTAGGGACAGATTTAACCCCATCCCTGCCAACCTTACATTCCCCCACACACTATTCACAGCAGCAGGGCTTTTGCCCTGCCACAGGGAGGTTCGCGATGTTGACCTAAAACATATAGACATTCTGTTTTGGGTATTTTTAAGGTATGATAAAATTATATGCATTTATCCTTTTTACAGTAGTAAAAAAAATAGAAAACCTGAGAGAATGTTCACTGAATCAAAAGCCTAATAAATGTGTCCCGCAGTGTTGATCTCAGTGATCTGCATGTGTTAAAATTGAAGACATGAGGATAATGTGAAGAAAGAATAACTGCTATTCCACATCAGGTAGAAAGCTTTATCAATTTGTTCTTGTTGTAGAATAGATGTGACTGGCAACACAGGTGGAGGATCTGTCTAAAACCTAAACCATGAAGACTTTCTTTTTTCTCACACCTTCTTGAAAACGGTTGTGAAATGAACACTATGGGGTAAAACAAGGTGTGAATTGAAAAGGTCTCTGTCAGTATTGTCTGAGAGCTTATTTAATTGGAAAAGCAAAAAATGCACTGCCTTTGCATTAGAGGCAGTGACACTGCCTGTCCTATGCTTTTCTTCACATAAGATTTATTTTTAACATAGATTTTTGGGGACTTTGCTTCTGAAAGGCTCCATTGTCTGCTGGGTACCATAAAGGATGAGCTATTGAGCCTCTTGTCTTCATGGTCTGCTAAGCAAAGGGAAACCTATACTCCTATTACCTGAGGACATTCAAGAAGGCAAGTGCAATTAGTCAGCAGATAATTAAGCTGTGCATAATTGGAATACTTACAGACAAATCACCTTTAGTACAGGTTGCACTGGGGCATGCAAAGCATTCCTTTTGAGGGCCGCAGTTTCTAAAAGAATACACTGTTTCACCAAAACCTTGGATTAGCTCATTGTTGAAATATTCCATGAGGTATGCAGATACATTCAGCAGATTTGTAAGAAAATATTCTGTCATTTTTAAGTTATTTTTTACGCTTTGGCCAAATTATTTTAGTTGTGTTGTTTGAATAAAAATGGCAGCAAAATATTTCATCTGTGTAAGTCACCTCTGAAAAAATACTTTCAAACTGTATATGTTTAAAAATGCATTTGTGTTTTTTGGCTGCAAATGGTCCCATCTGGCTCTCGTTATATCATATTTGACTGAAATCTACAACAGTATTGGAAATAATCATGGAAACACCCAAACAAATGGCATTCATGCAAATCACTCACTTTACAGTCAAAGTCCTTTACATCATTTTCTTTGAACTGTCACACTCCTGTTTAAAACTGAACAATGTAATCTTGGCAGTTGTCAATGTGTCAACACTTTTCACAAAATCGCCAACCCCAGAGATGCTGCCCAAAATCCGACAGACCCTTGTAGTACGTTGCTTTTCATATCTGCGGACCATATTCAATTCACCAACTATTAACTATTTTACTATAAATAAATTCAACTTTGACCCACTCAGTGATTAGCATCATGATATATTGCATTCTGTTTCTTTTTCCAGGTGATTCTAGTTGCTCATTTTAATTGCAGTAATTACACATTTGGTACTTTGTAATTATATAACACTTACTAACAATGTATAGTTAATAATAATAATAATAATAATAACCCCCTTAATACAGTCATTTTGTTGTACTGGTGCTTCAAAAAATAACTAAACTCAGCAGTTTGGTTTGCATGGTCAAGCCCTGCAGGGATTTTGTTGCGCATTCTGAAGAGGCTTTTACAGTTTGCTTGCATGCACTCACATTAAATTGCCACTGCAACTATACAAGTCCATATTGTTCTGTTTAACTGTTCATTTTTAAAAGCAATTTATTTAGGAGTCATTGATTTAATTCCTTTTTTTAAAAAATGTTAAAATTTTTGCCAATATATATATATATATATATATATATATATATATATATATATATATATATATATATATTCTTATATTGCATGTGAACAAAACTGACAGATTTTTAATTTACCATGTTTTTATCATTTTAGCTACATTTTGGTTTTCAGTATTAAATATTTTATTATGCTTTTACTGTACAGCAGTACACTTTTTAAGTGTAAGGAACAGGAATAAAAACTGTCACGCGTGTCTACGTGTCTGAAACTGGAACTGTGCCTCAAGATGTTATGGTACAGCTGTTGAGCTCTAAATGTTTAGATGGAATAGCTGAACATTATTGGTTTATTAGGATTAGTCAATCAATGTGAATAACGATTTCTAAGGTGTTTTACGAGACCCCCAAGTGACAAGCATGCTGTATATGGTACCTGTTTTTCAATATGCCGGTAGTTTCAAATACAATTAAGGCTTGGACAGAAAAACTTGAATTGAGACCAGTCCCAATAGTCCCAATATACTGTAAAGGGACTGGGTTACAACACATGTAGAGAGGGCATAGCTATGTCCATGGAAATTGCTTAAAAAACCCTCAAACCATGCAAGTGCTAAAAAGTTTAAGGAATAATCTGCTTTGAAATTCGGCCTCCCGACACGAGGAGGTGGTGAACCAGCAGTGAGTTCTCCTTCACTGGGATCTGCAGGACCATAATGCCTGTCACTTTTAGAGGCCGTCATCTTGGTGAGGGAAGGCAGCATAAGTAATCAGGGCTGCGTTCAATTGGCAGAGCGCCCTGCCGTGGCGCTACGTAACATAAGAGCTCTTATTGAACAGTGTGTTACGAAGAGATAACTTTCAAGATGGTGGAAAACACAGGACTAGCTGTGCTTTTGGATGAATTTATGGAAGATTGTGCAGAAAATCTGCTGTTTAATGCCTCTATTGCACTTGCATCGAGAGCCGACACCATAGCTTTAGTGGCCATTATTTCCAAAAATAGAACAATTTATTTTTTCAACAATTATTCAACCCAGTAATATTTTTATACAGCAATAAAATAAAAAGTAAAATCTTTCCAAAGAAATTATTTCTTCAAAGATTCTTTGAATACATCTGTGAATGATTTTAGCAGTTAGTTTTTTGTTTTGCAAGCTTCTGCATTTCCATGAGCTCCTGCATCTGCCTTTTCTGTACCTCTGCAGTCTTACTATTGAAGTACTGCTGTTTGCTTGTTTTTTCTCTTCAATATGATTTAAATCTTATACTACATATTTCATTAATTTTAGTAAAGTTCTCTTATTCTAACGTCCCCTTTATGCCATGAAAGAAAAGGGTTTGAGGTTTTTTGTTGTAGCATTTACTGTTGTGCTTTTTCAGCCGAGATACTCTGTGAAGCCTAATCTTGCAGAAATAGCAAAACTATATTTAAAAAAGCGTTACATACAGTTCACCTTTAACACAGCGCAATTTGTCCATTATTTTTCTTTTTAAATGCAGTTAAGAAAATATTCCTTAATGTAAGGCTGACCAAACAAACAATAACAAGCTGAGCATTTTGAATGTTGCATGCAATGCTGCAGATTCACTGCGTTTAAAAGGAAAAATAGTCAAATAATTTATTTAATTACATTTTTTTTTTTTTTACAAAAAAGAATGCATACAGATATGTTGGTCAATAAGTCTAATATTATTATTATTTATTTCTTAGCAGATGCCCTTATCCAGGGGGACTTACAATTGTTACAAGATATCACATTATTTTTAAATACAATTACCCATATACAGTTGGGTTTTTACTGGAGCAATCTAGGTAAATTACCTTGCTCAAGGGTACAGGAGCAGTGTCCCCCACCTGGGCTTGAACCCACGACCCTCCGGTCAAGAGTCCAGAGCCCTAACCACTACTCCACACTGCTGCCCAATATGTGGGGAAATGACACCACAGCCGCTGCACTGGTATTTTACCTCCGCCATTTTGAAACGGCCATTGAGTAAGCTCCACAGAATGTTAGCTAACGTTATGAAGCGCTCTTGTAACGCTCTGGAGAGCTCTGCCTATTGAGCGCAACCCTGGGCTCTGGAACTCTAGGGATTGGAATTTGGCAGATTACAGGGGCGGAGCTCTGGGTACTAAAGGGAGTGTGCTGTTTTGCCATGGGCGGTTGGGAAAGCGGAGACGCAGAGAGGTAACAGATGGAAAGTTAAAAACAGTGCTGTGAGGATCCTGTACTGTATGTGTAACTGGGACTTGTGTTTTGCTGTCTAATGAAGGGCACCAGCAAGGATGAAGGACCTTTTGCACGAAAGCACTAGCACCAGCCTTCACCGTGTTTCTCAACTTGTTTGTTTTAACTGTACCGTGTGTCCACAAAATAAATCTCAATTTTATTTGGAACTAAAAACTTTGTTTCTGCAACCCCACACCCGGTCACAATATGTACTTAGGTTGTTAAGTTTAGGTTGATAAACAAATAAACAAAGAACCAACCTGTACATACAACAGTATTAAAATAATACATGTATTATTAATTATCTGAATAAGAACACCCAGTCAGGACTGAGTAACTAATAATAATTAATACCGTTGTCAGTTGTCAAAATAAGAAAGAAAGGAAAAACATACAGACCTTTATTTTGTTAATTTCATCATGGTTTAAAAGCAGCTTTCAAAACATTTACAATATCATCCTATGTGCCAAAATCAGTGCCTACGTCTTTATTTTAGCTTTGTAAATACAATTGCAATCCTGAGCTTGTAAAAAATACCATGTGAGTTTGTGGAAGCTCTCCAACATATACAATTGTAGTCAAAAGTTTACATACCCTAGTGGAAATTTAAAATTTCAAAAAATTTCTCGAAAACAAAGAATTATAGGAAAAATCTTTCGTAGCAAAAGTCTTGCTTTTGTGGATGAGCAATAAAAGTTACAAAAATAGATGTCTACAATGATTTTTTTTGCAAAACTCAAAAAATGCTATGGGATAAGTCTACAATAGATGTCTACAATTATTTATTTCAGCATTTTTTTTTGGAAAATTCAAAAAAATGCTATGGGGTATGTAAACTTTTAAAAACATGTCTCGTAACATCCCTAAATTAAAAAAAAAAAGAAATTAGTACTGTAAGATGTATCAACATGAGATTGAAATGTAGGTGAGGTGCCAGCAAAAAGTCAGATGCAATGCAGTGTTCCAAAACTTGAATCAAGTAAAATATGTATTAAATACCAAAACAAAGATTTTTTAAAAATTAAATAACGTGCCCGTATACAACACTGTGGGCTGCTTCATCTCTATTTAAATTCAAATTACAAGTGACTTGTTAATTGAAACAATACAGTGTAGATTCACAGCTTCATCTAAATAAATGTTAAAATCAAACCAAGTGAATTAAACACAAAAATTAAGCAGAACAAATTGAACAGATTTTATTTATTTCTTATATAAACTGAATCATGGATGACCCCTACACGGAATACTGTGTTTATTTATTTTATGAGGATAACCTTATGCAATACATTATCCTCATTATTTGGCTAATAAAAACGCAGATTTTTCCCCAAAGAAGAATAGAAAAGATAAATAACAAGAATTCAAATGTTAGCAATTCCAACTATTCAAAGTTATCTTGGCTTGCCCTCCAGTCTTGAAGGTGCTTGTATGTAATAGATCAGATTTAGATTTGTTTTCTTTCAGTAGTTTTAACTGAAAACTGGGAACCTTACTAATGAAAAATACAGAATGAGAAAACGTGTAAATCTGCCATCTTATACTTCACAAACCCTACAGAAACAAATGCTCCACATTATTTTGACAACTGAAAAAACTAAAATATAAACAAACTGAATACCATTTTACAGACCACCATCATCCATGGAAATACCGTTTTTTCTGTTTCCAGGAAGTCTAGTGCATTTCAAATTGAATCAATGACTGCTACCAACAGGGAGCCAGATCCAGACACACTGTTGCCAAGACAGTCTAACACTGCTACTATGGATCACCATGGTGAAGGCTGTCATTAGAATAGCTGTTTCTGAATGTTGAATGTCTGGCTTCAAACACACAGAGCTATTATATAAATCTCCCTTTAGAATGTCTGCCCTTTGCAGCCAAGTATCTTTCAAAAAGACTACAAACTGCCTGGCCTACAACTGCATCTGCTAAAGTACTAAAATGAAACAGACTTTTTTTTCAGGAAATGTAGACGTCTGTACTGTCTGCAAAGTTACTGTACTTTGCAAAATGTACAAGCTCTTAGCAACTGCTTTATCTGGCGCAGACCAAGGTTTTCTATTCTGAAGTTGCCTCCTGTGCATTGCAAGATGCCATTTTGCTGTTCTGTAAATATGTCCACATTTCTTTATATATACAGCGATGGCCAAAAGTTTTGCATCACCTTTAGGATTGAGACATAATTTAAAAAAAAAAACTATATGAACTTAATTTAGATATTTTATTTAACAGCATGTAATCAAATAAACTACAAAATGATATTGCAAAAGTCTACCGGAAGCCATAATAGTAGTACAGTATTTCCTGTTAGATGTCACCAAATATTTGTTGTCAGTTTTTCATTAAGTATATGGAAACATACAAAGTGGTATGTAATTCAATATATTAACATAACATTATTCAGCAAGTTTCATTCAACTTTATGAAGCAAAATTAGTTTTAGCTATAGGGTGATGCAAAACCTTTGGCCATAGCTGTAGATATATTAGGGTTTTTAATCTTGACATTTTCTATTTGTCAATTAATCATCTGATCTACGCGATCCATTCATTGATTAATCACACCTGTTTGCTAGTGATATGAAATTGTACTGAAAGACAATTACAAGTAATACAAAGTATTAACATACCGGTAATGCTATTTACTGCAAATGTTTCATAATGCCAGCTAATGTTTAATATATATATATATTTACTTAAATGTAATTTGACAGTTTGAAAATATTTCCTTAGATGTAATTGGAAGTTAGCCGAAGTGAGTAATTTTAAATATTAAGTTTTTAATTGCTGTTTTTGGTATACCGTAAGCTTTCAAGTTTCAGAAGTTAACTTACTGCTATTTTATTTAGGTTAGCTGAAGAAAAAGTATGATGTAGCTGTTTATTTTCTGATACCAATTGAAAGAAATACATAAAAAATAAGAACAAAAATCAACTTGCAACTAAGATGATACAATAAACTTGTAGTATTGCCGTGAAAGGAAAGCACTTGCAGTCTTTTTTCTTCTGAGATATTGCGAACTATTGCCAAAATCTTTAGAAGTACCCTCCGCCATTTTTCAAGATGTATTTTTCATGCACTGTTTTTTGATACCACACTCAGACAAAGATTAATCGATCAATTATTTTTTAAATGTTAACTTTAGTGAGGTTCGGGGGGGCGGGAGCCAAGGCTTCGTCTCTTCCTATTTTTACCTGCCTATCATTCTAGACTTCCTATTTAAACCCAGTCACAGCTCTGCTCTTTCTCTTGCGTTAGCTTTTTCCTCCTCCTCCCTCCTCCTCAGTTTTTCATATGCCACATGTCTCTGTGTCAGTCCCCTCTGGGAGGATAGTGAGTCTCATTTCCCCGACCTAGAGTTCCAGTAACTCCACAGGTTCTTCATGTGGTCAGAGGGGACCAACGGCCACACTATTCTTTCAGAGCTCACATGCTATATTTTGCCTCAAGGAAAAGGCTCTGTCTTACTTTCTCCTTAATCCTCCCATGACATGGCCCTCATACTCTTAGTGCTCGTCCCATTACTAACAATTATTTGTGATTTTCAGATTCTCTTTTCTTCCTTACGTCAAGGCTTCATATGAGCCGTTCCGTCCTCTGAAGGTCGAACACGGTCGGTAACTGGGACCCAGTTGTGAGGCAACACCTATAACGACTCTCGAAGTCAGAGGACACAGAGGCAGATAGGGCTAGTCTCGACTCCATAGAGAAGGCTCTCGCGGTTGGAGTCCGGCCCGTCCTTTTCTCTCTCCCCTGTTCTAGATTTTCTAGATTCGAGATTTATCGATTAAAACCCCTATTATCTATCTATCTATCTATATATATAAAGATAGGGGTTAATTTGTGCCAGATCGCACCAGATCCCAGATCCGGTACCCACGGGGGGGGGGGCGGGGGGGCACAACTTGGAATTTTGTCATTCTAAATGAGAGGGTAAAGCCTGACGTAGAAAAATGCATCCCTCGGTTCCAAGAATGTGCGGTTGTTATGCACAAGCTTTTACTTAAAAGGCCCACAAATTTCTGTGGGCGGCACTGCCGGTACAGGTGAGAATTAAACATTTTCAAATGATGATTATGAAAAAAATATATATATAACATGTACAATTAAATGACAAAAGTGTACTGTAATGAATATTTCAGGTGCAACACTTATGAGTAAGAAAATTACAATTTTTTTTGCACCCCAAAACGATAAAAAATTAAAAAAATAATATATAGCGCCTTTCATAGTGGACCACCATCACAAAGTCCTTTACAGAGGTAGGCTATGAACTGTGCATTATATGCAGAGTCACTTAACCCTTTGCGGTCCATTTATTCAGAGCGTCTCAGGCGCGTCAGGTCCAATTTATTTATTTTTTTCACAGTAAAACAGGTTTAAAAGGCACTGCATATCAACAGGACACTCAGTACTGCATCTCTAGCCCTGCCCCACCCCCTGTTCGCTGTATTTTTCACATACCTCTTCATTGTCGTGCATACCGATAAATCATCTCCTGATCACTCGTTTTATCACCAAACTCCTCAATAATGCGATCCAAGTCATTATTTTATTACTATAACATCTCAAAAAGCTCTGCAAATGTCAGTGATATTCCTTGAGCGCTGAATGCAGAAGCAGCTATCTTGTTTGTTTATGTCTGTGTTATCGCTGTGGTGCAGGGCCTATGTGTATTGCTCAGATCTGCCCCTTTTTTCAACTTCTCTCGGCTCCTATTGGTCTCACTCGGCCATTGAATGGTTTTCTCAGCTTTATCCGGAGAAAAAACGACTAGAGGCGTGTTTTTTATGTCTTTTTGATGATGTCGGACAGGGTCCAACATCGGACCGGAAAGAGAAAATTGTAATGTCGGACCTGGTCCGACATAGGACTGCAATGGGTTAAAATAGGACATTGAGTTAACATCTCATCCGCAGGATGGAGCACAAGGAGGTTAAGTGAAAATGATGGTACTCTGATGTGTACTGCACAGCTAATTGGGTACTGTAGCTTTAATTGGAAGACCGACGCGCACTGTGAAATTGCTGCTCACTGCTTGTATCTTCAGATCGGGTTCGGGTTAAGTGAATTTTCTGCATCGCGATGGGGTCATTCACAAAACAACCCCACCCCGAACACGAAAAGATTTTGGAGTTCACACTTCACCATAGTACACGAATAAACCTGTAAATCACCACTTTCACTAAGAGCACTCACTCTGGACTTGTGACCGTGTTGTGTTTGTGTGTGTCTTGTTTAGTGTATTATTATTTCATGACTGAACCCCGTGGTTTGCCTGAGCGATACACATCATTGTGTAGAGCCAGGTATTATTATTTGTCAGCAAATAAAGAGCTGCTTTTTCACCGTTAACTGTCTTGTGTCTATCATTCCTGAGCACTACAAACCACTTTGCCACAGTACAAAACAAGTCTCAGTGCTGCTCAGCTTTCTCACCTTGCCTTACACTTGAACATTCCATCCGCTTCAGCCTTACTGTCAAGCACCATCCCATCATCACCACCGTTTTGCCTTTCATCTTTCTACTGCACACATACTTTTTTTATTTACTTAGAGTTTTTTTACTGCAAACATGCTTCTAAACCAAGCTATGATACTTGCAATCTTAGCAAAATGTCAGAGGAAGATCTTTTGAAATGATACAGTATTTTGATAATGGTTTTGAAGGAAACTGTCAACATAAAAAAGTTTCAATATCTCAATTAAAATCTGTAGCAGGATAGTTTACTTTTTCTTAAAGTAGTTATGTTTAAGTTATTTGCAGTGTTCAGACTTTTTTTTGCACAAAGCCCACATGTGTAGTAGTCATTAGTAACAACATTGGAAGCTTACTTAACATTAAATAACATACATTTTTGTATTAAAATACATTTTTAATGATGCTGCTATAGACCTATTTTATTTATCCTGTGCCAAAAATAAACCACTTGTCTCTATTCTTAACTAATAACCTGTATTACTAAATATATTTGTATTTTAGGCAATATAATCGATCATGTTGTGTTTTTAAGACTTTGTTCATTGCATTACTGTGCAGCTGTTCGTTGTTAGTAGGTGCATGTTTCTTATTGGTTGCCATATGGTTTTCCCGCACAGGGCAAGTTGATATAAAAAGGGACTGAATAGTTGAAGCGGGATCCCTATGACAAAGCTGCTGTCTTGTGTCTGCATCAATAAAGCTTCTGTGAGAACTAAAACTTGGTCTTGTCAACTTTTTTTTTAATATACCAGTCTTGGCGACGAGGATGGGATCATTTTCTGATGAGGGTAACTCCCTGTAACAGGGCGAGCAGCCCTGTACATTGTTTTGTTTGTTTATTTTTAGAACAAGGGTTCATCCTCCGCCCCTGTGCAGATTATTGTTTTTGTTTATTATGATTTATTGTATTTGTCGGCGAGCGCCGTATGTTTTATTGTTTGTATTTTGACGGCGTAGCCGTTTTGTTTAGCGTGGATGGGTAACCCCATCCACAACATAATTAAAACTTGTGCAGAAGGTGGCCATCTCCCGAATTAATTAGGTGATTTAATTTGTTGCTAATCGGGAGATGGTCACCTGTTATAAAAAGCCTGCAGCTCTCTAGTTCGGGGTGGGGTGTTGGAAGGAGAGAGCGAGAACGAGAGGAGAGAAACAAAACGAAACAAAACAAAACAAAATGTAAAGATTCCAGGAACAGTGACAGCAACTGCCCAGCCTGACCTGGGATCGTATTATTTATTGTTTATTTTGTGTTCGTGATTTGTTTTTGTTTAACCTTTTATTTTGCTCTGTGAGCGAGTGTTTTCTGTTTAAATATTTTATTTATTTTTGGATTCTTTAAATAAAACGGCGCACGCGCCACTGCACCATACCTTTTGTTTTTGTTGTGCTTTCTTCTGGTCTGACGTCACCACTCAGCCATTCCTGTCACACTCCCTAAAAAAAAGTCTCTTTTTGGATCCGGAGTGGATATGCAGTTCAGCGAACAGCAGGAAAGTTTCGCTGCATATGAACAACAGCTACTACAATTTTTAGAAGCGAACGAGGTTGCAGACGAAAGAAAAATAGCCGTGTTCTTATCAGTGGTGGGGTCAAAGACGTTTGGACTACTGAAAAATTGAATCTCACCGACGGAGGTAAGTTCAGCACCTTTTGAGGATTTGTTAAAGGTTTTGAGAGAACACTATGTACCAAGACGCAATGTACTTGCTGAAAGGTTTAAATTTCAATCCAGAATTCAAGAGCAAAATGAATCAGTGGAGGATTTTTCTGCCAATTTAAAAATATTAGCAGCATCATGCGAGTTCGGCACAAGTCTAGCCGAGAGACTCAGAGACCAATTTGTTTTTGGACTTAATAGTCAGAAATTGCGAGCTAAACTGTTGAATGCTTCACACAGTAAAGTGTTGGAGTGGAGAGTGTGCATAGACATGGCGGAGATATTTTCTCCCACCGGGAGTAGTTTGGCACAGTTTCAACGAGGAATCACACGGCCGATACATGCAGTGCGAGCTCCGCCTTCCAGAACTTTCAAGAGTCCGCTGCTGGAGACTACGTCATCGGCCGGCGTTTCCACACCTGCAAATCAGAGGGGATCCAGCAGGCCTACCTGTTTCCGTTGCAGAGGATCGGATCATCACACACACAACTGTAGATTTAAATCTTACCAATGTCGAAATTGCAATAAAATGGGACACATTGCACGGGCTTGCAAAGCACCGAGACCGACAACTGCAACTCCACGTTTCGTCTCAGACAAACACCGGTTACCTGGCAACGGAGGACGCAGTCGAGTTTGCACCGGTGGGCGTTACTGGCTTCAATGAAGAAATTGACGCAGCAGATTGTGAGAGTCTACAGCCTGGACTGTTTAAAATAGAGACTGGTGTATGTGAGTATGTAAAGCCGTACTATGTCATGTTAAAAATGAATGATGTGCTTACAAGAATGGAGGTGGATACGGGTGCAGCAATGTCTGTAATGTCTGAAAAGTTGTACAAGAGAAAATTTAATGGAGTGAAACTTTTGCCAGCTACACATAGTTTACGCATATAAACTGGACAGGTAAGAAATTACATTGGGGGAGGGAAGTGGAGTCAAGGTCTGATAAAGCGAGTTTTGGGTCCTGTAACATACTTAGTGGAAGTAAATGGGAAATGCAGAAAAACTCATGTGAATCAAATGATTGAAAAATGTACTCAGGAGTTAGCTTGCTCAGACTGGGATGACTTAGGAAAACAAATGGAAAGTGTACAAGAGTTGGCAACTGAAGGAAATACCCAGGTTCAAGACCAAGAGCCTTCAGAGCAAATGACAGAATCTGTTACTTCTAATGAAGGGGTAAATTGGTGTCCCAAAAGGGTAATAAAACCACCTGCAAGGTTAAATATGTAAAAAAATATAAAATAATAAAAAAAATAATAATAGAAGGGAGGGAAGTGTTGTGTTTTTAAGGCAATGTTCATTGCATTACTGTGCAGTTGTTCTTTGTTAGTAGGTGCATGTTTCTTATTGGTTGCCGTATTGTTTTCCCGCGCAGGGCAATTTGATATAAAATGGGACTTGAAGCAGGAGATTGGATCCCTGTGACAGAGCTGCTGTCTTATGTCTGCATCAATAAAGCTTCTGTGAGAACTAAAACTTGGTCTTGTCAGCTTTTTTTTTTAATATACCACAGATCATTCTCTAATTGCCATCAGCTGAAGAAAATATTTATTTTATACGATAGAATTTTTCTAAGAAATTGCAGCACCACGTTGTTTTGAGCAAATTCCAGATCTTAATAATAGAAGCATTCATATTGTGGTAGTATAACTTATTGTGCAACTTTAGGAGTTTTTAAATTCTGTAGTCTTTAAAAAAATATATACAATTGCTTTTTCAGCATTTTGGTGTAGTAAAATATGAAATGCAAAAGTTCAAATCATTGCGTGATAGAAAGTATAATATATATATACTTTTTTGTGTGAATTGTAGTATTACTCCATTTTTTATAAGCTTTCATTTTATAACTTGATGTACTGCTATACAGTGATATTAAGGTTACCACAGTATTTTTATTTTTATACCGGGGCCCATCCCTAGTTCATAGTATTTTGACAGCACCTGCACTGCCGGCATGTACACATTACACAACAGAAGCACATCGGTTCAGTGTACAGTACTGTCATTTTTTTGTATTTGTTTTTTTTTAAAATGTGGTGATGGGAACACAAAGGGTCTTGTGAAGGGCTACTTGTTTTAAAACACAGGACACGGCACTTCACGGCAAAATAAAGAGACAAACAAAACGTACTAAACACTTAACAAACGGTGCACGGAGAGACAAACAAACACGGTGAGTATAAACACTTATATTTACGATCTTATTTTGCTATTTAGTTTCTCCTTCTCTCTCTCCCGTTCTCCACTCTCGAACACCCAACCCCGACTGAAAGAAATGTGCATCTATATATACTGTTGTGCTGGGATTCAATTACTAATTAATTATTCACTTGAATCCCAGCACGTGAATTAATTCTGTGCAACCCCGTGCTCACATATTACATTTAACCAGCACGTGAAGTGATTTGTGCTCTCCTCGTGCCTAAATACAAATCTACACTTTTTAAATACACGTGAAACACAGACCCGTTTATATCCCGTGTACCAATGACTATACACCAACATTAACACACGCAACATACAACACATAACACACAAATGCACACAGGGGCGGGGCGCATTGCCACAATATTCTTTACAAAAAGTTAATTAATCCATCAGTTAGGGTTGATATTAAAACAACAAAAGTAGGGAAATGCGATGTTAAGGTTTTTTTAATTTTTTTATTTAGTAGTCGCCAATTAATTTTTACATGTTAAAATTCAAAGGGATTTCATCTAAAGTTTGCCAGATATTAGTTTGCTTTAGAGGGGAAAATATATTTCCTACAGAAAAGTGGACTGTCCCTGTAACCTCCATGGTTAAAATAAAACAAGTCACCTTTGCTCATGCTATTTTGGTAGTAGCTTTTGAGTAGTGTGTATTTCCACGTAGTTCCATGAATGAATAAATAAATAAATAAATAAATAAATAAATAAATATAGAAATGAATAAATAAATGTTGAAATAATTTATTTATTTATTTATTTCAACATTTCCCAATTGCTTTTTACATTTCATTGTGGCCTTTTTCATTTTCCCCTCCCCTTTTCTTTTTCTGCTTTGTTTTTATATTTCGTTGCTGTCGACACCTGTGTCAATCAAAGTGAGTATCATTTACACCATTGGCCGACCATAGAGATTAATTACGCTCTGTGAGAGGGGGTGTGGTTGATTCATTGATAGAAGCAGAGTCAGGTAAGCCCGAAGGAATAATAGAACGTTATTTTTATTTGATCGGCCACCTTGCGGACCCACTCCCTGATCAAAGAGATCCAGCACAGATGTCCCCTGTCACACGCCCCCACTCTAACCGATTGACAATTTGTTAATGATGTTCCCCGCGATCGTAAAATGTATTTGAGACCAAGTCTTAACTAACAAGCTCTTCTGTTAGAATAGGGGTTTTCAACCGGGGGTACGCGTAACCCTGGGGATACCTCTGAGGGTCATAGGGGGTATGCAGGATGACTCAGAAATGCAAAAGAAAAAAAATAATAATAATAATAAAATTGAAAGTAAAAAAAAAAATCTTAAATGTATTTTTTAACAGCATCATATATTATCGCTAAACTGCTGTTCACAAATATTTCCTTTTTGTTTAGCAGCTCAGAGGTTACAGTCAGTTTCAAAATGATCACCCACGTGTATGCATGCGTGATTACAATTGCACAGATTTTCACTCTGACTAGAGTGGGTGAAGCAGGCAGCTGGCGATTCTGCCTATGGAGAGCTCTGCTCAGAATGCTCGGTGCTGTTCATGAACTTTGCAGTTTTCAACTAATCGTATAATCGAATGGCTGCATTTTTGTAACAGCATAGTGTCTGGTTAAATTTGCACTGTACATCCAGATTGATACATTTCTTACTTGCAAAAGAAAAAAGAATAAAACACAAGAGAGTCTACAGAAAGTGAGGTTAATGTTTTTGATGTTGCAAACATTTTAAATGGCACACAATTATGCTAAGATGGGAAGTAATGGCAGCATGATAAACAAGTATGTAATGTTGACAAACAGAGTTTGACTCAATTTCGTTAACGTTAACGTACAAAAGGTCTTGTCTAATAATACTGTAAAATTCAGCCATTAAATTGTTATAACCTTGTTTATAAAATAACGTAACTATAAAGAGCTAAATGGCAGTACTTTGAAATATTGAATAAATGGTGTCACATAAAAAAAACAGTGAATGAAGAGGTCTCTAAACCCTTCGCACTGTATGCTTATTTTTTCATATGTGGTCAAATAATCTTGGCAGGGCTACTTCCAGCAGATCTCAGATAATAAAGCACTGCTTGCTACAGCCTTTTATCTTGTAAGCATAAGGAACGAATTTCGGTCAATTGTGTGGCTTTTTATCAAGAGAAGGCTATTTACCCCCCCCCCCACCACCACCGTAAAGTTGTACCATTTTTTAAACTTGCACTTCTTGTACCATGAGGAATATGCATGCTACGTCACATGTGTCATGATGGTGGAGAGAGAATTTGGAGTTTCTAAACAGTGTGGAAACCTGGTTTTAACACTATAATAAATACCCTGTGCTCAGAAGAAAATAAGCAGTATACAGTCCCTTGGTCTGGTTTGTATCATACTGGCCTGTTGTTGGTAAGAGAACAACCTACTGTAGCAACCCAAGAATTCAGTGAGCCCAGGCTGTGATTATACACACATAGTGATCAAAGTCCATCCTAAAATATACAGTAATGTCTTGGTCAAAACATGGCCCTTCATTCTTTGTTTTCCTGGAGGACATCAGTGCTAAGCAGCTGACCCCATTCCCCAGGCCCATCAGATGTGTAATTTATTGTTGGATTTCACCTCAGTCCATCCTGGTTCTTTTCTTTAACACATTTAATGTGATACATTATACCCTACAATGGAAGTTTCCATTTAAATGCAACCAGTCAAAACAGAAACCCATTTACACCATGGCTTTCTTTCTGGGGATGATGATTTATTTCAGTTTTTGCCCACTGGGTGTCTAATAATTCTTTATGCATAGAGTTTCTATCATATATTTTTTTCTTTTTAGCCTTAGGATCATTGGGCGCATTCTCTCAGGGTCTATCATGCCAATGAAGAGTAGGTTATGAAGGTCAAGATTTTGAATCTCCTTGTGTCGGTATGCTTTGGTTGGACCATAATTCTTTCAGACACTCCACTTAGGGAATGGACTATATCCTATAAATCATCCAACAAGAATGGGCTATGTGGGACTACATATATCACATTCGCCTGGGTTCTCCCAGGTTGTGAACAGATACTTTTCTTTTCTCAACATGCCTTTCAGTGTTATGCTTGGCCAGTGATGTAAATGGCCAAGCATAACACTGAAAGGCATATTAAAGACCTGTTTTTTACCTAGGAGGCGATATTCTTTTTTTTCAGGAAATGGGGGACATACCATCTATATGACTAAATTAAGTACTGCAGTAACCTTGAATTACAAATATATACATATATACCGTATATTGTAATTGTATATGGTTTTAAGTCATTCGTTCGTGTGGTGCGTGTATTTTAAAAGGGTCTTTTGCAAGCTTTATATACAAGGACAACTATTATGGTTCAATGTTTACTTGAAAAAAAGTCTTTATAGATACAGTGTGTTCAACATGTATCATTTGCCTTACAAAACCCTTTCTTGACTGCTTTGAAATTGACTTCCTTCTACCATCATTTTGAATGGGCTATAAATTAAGCTATACAAAATATCCTTAGCTTCTGTCTTCAAGGCAAAAACGAATAAATGGTACAAGTCTGAACTGAAAGCTTCAGACTTGCTACATAGAAGCATCTTTTTAGTGTGGAGTAGTGGTTAGGGCTTAGTGGTGGTTAGGGCTACTAACCATGAGTAGTGGTTAGGGCTTAGTAGCCCTAACCACTACTCCAGCAGTGTGGAGTAGTGGTTAGGGCTCTGGACTCTTGACTGGAGGGTTGTGGGTTCAATACCCGGTTGGGGACACTGCTGTTGTACCCTTGAGCAAGGTACTTTACCTAGATTGCTCCAGTAAAAATCCAACTGTATAAATAGGTAATTGTATGTAAAAAAAAAATAATGTAATATCTTGTAACAATTGTAAGTCGCCCTGGATAAGGGCGTCTGCTAAGAAATAAATAATAATAATAATAATAATATATCTTTTATCTGTAGGACCTCTGATCCAATTGTCTTGAAACTTACTATTAACAATTTTCTAGCTTCTTTTCACAAGATACTTTTCAGTGTTATGCTTGGCCAGTGGTGTAAATGATGTATTTCAGATGCATTATTTCAACATAATACTGTTATTTATATTTGATTATCGGAGTAAAACAAGTCATTAATAGTGGAAGGCTGGTTTGTGTGGTTTCATGTTTTTTTTAGCCTTCAACTTCTAGAGAAAAGTTGGTTGCTGACTATTTGAATGTTAAGCTCTTGCCAATGAAAGGGAATGTTTGTACTATTTCTTAAGAGAAAGAGGAAGAAAGCTTTGTCCATGATTCTAGTCATTGATAAAATATTTCTTCACTTCTTAAATTATTCAAATGATTATCATTTGCGAAATCTCACTGGCACTCTGTGAAATGTGCATTCTGATTTAATTATTATTTATTCTTTATTGTATATCTACAGTATATATGTAAGGTATAAACCAGGCAAAGCCAAGGGCCTTTAACCACCCATGCGTGGGTATATTTCATGGGAACCACATGGTCTGATGTACTGCTTAGAAAATGGCTGTTTCAAAGTAATTTGTCATTTGGGGGAAGAAAAATAATTGAAAATCTTTTAAAATAATAATAATAAAAAAAACTTTTATTGTATCTGCAGTATTATATAGTCCCAAAGGGCATAAGCTTTCACTGGTATTTAAGAATTTATATATATATATATATATATATATATATATATATATATATATATATATACAGACATGCTCAGATTTGTTGGTACCCTTACAGCTCATTGAAATAATGCTTAATTCCTCCTGAAAAGTGATGAAATTAAAAGCTATTTTTATCATGTATACTTGCATGCCTTTGGTATGTCATAGAATAAAGCAAAGAAGCTGTGAAAAGAGATGAATTATTGCTTATTCTACAAAGATATTCTAAAATGGCCTGGACACATTTGTTGGTACCCCTTAGAAAAGATAATAAATAATTGGATTATAGTGATATTTCAAACTAATTAGTTTCTTTAATTAGTATCACACATGTCTCCAATCTTGTAATCAGTCATTCAGCCTATTTAAATGGAGAAAAGTAGTCACTGTGCTGTTTGGTATCATTGTGTGCACCACACTGAACATGGACCAGAGAAAGCAAAGGAGAGAGTTGTCTGAGGAGATCAGAAAGAAAATAATAGACAAGCATGGTAAAGGTCAAGGCTACAAGACCATCTCCAAGCAGCTTGATGTTCCTGTGACAACAGTTGCAAATATTATGAAGAAGTTTAAGGTCCATGGAACTGTAGCCAACCTCCCTGGGCGCAACCGCAAGAGGAAAATCAACCCCAGATTGAACAGAAGGATAGTGTGAATGGCAGAAAAAGAACCAAGGATAACTGCCAAAGAGATACAAGCTGAACTCCAAGGTGAAGGTACGTCAGTTTCTGATCGCACTATCCGTCGCTTTTTGAGCGAAAGTGGGCTCCATGGAAGAAGACCCAGGAGGACTCCACTTTTGAAAGAAAAACAAAAAAAAGCCAGACTGGAATTTGCTAAAATGCATATTGACAAGCCACAATCCTTCTGGGAGAATGTCCTTTGGACAGATGAGTCAAAACTGGAGCTTTTTGGCAAGTCACATCAGCTCTATGTTCACAGACGTAAAAATGAAGCTTTCAAAGAAAAGAACACCATACCTACAGTGAAACATGGAGGAGGCTCGGTTATGTTTTGGGGCTGCTTTGCTGCGCCTGGCACAGGGTGCCTTGAATCTGTGCAGGGCACAATGAAATCTCAAGACTATCAAGGCATTCTGGAGCGAAACGTACTGCCCAGTGTCAGAAAGCTCTGTCTCAGTCGCAGGTCATGGGTCCTCCAACAGGATAATGACCCAAAACACACAGCTAAAAGCACCCAAGAATGGATAAGAACAAAACATTGGACTATTCTGAAGTGGCCTTCTATGAGTCCTGATCTGAATCCTATCGAACATCTATGGAAAGAGCTGAAACTTGCAGTCTGGAGAAGGCACCCATCAAACCTGAGACAGCTGGAGCAGTTTGCTCAGGAAGAGTGGGCCAAACTACCTGTTAACAGGTGCAGAAGTCTCATTGAGAGCTACAGAAAACGTTTGATTGCAGTGATTGCCTCTAAAGGTTGTGCAACAAAATATTAGGTTAGCAGTCCCATCATTTTTGTCCATGCCATTTTCATTTGTTTTATTATTTACAATATTATGTTGAATAAAAAATCAAAAGCAAAGTCTGATTTCTATTAAATATGGAATAAACAATGGTGGATGCCGATTACTTTTGTCAGTTTCAAGTTATTTCAGAGAAAATTGTGCATTCTTCGTTTTTTGTGGAGGGGTACCAACAAATTTGAGCATGTCTGTATATATATATATATATATATATATATATATATATATATATATATACAGTACTGTGCAAAAGTTTTAGGCAGGTGTGAAAAAATGCTGTAAAGTAAGAATGCTTTCAAAAATAGACTTGTTAATAGATTATATTTATCTATTAACTAAATGCAAAGTGAGTGAACAGAAGAAAAATCTACATCAAATCAATATTTGGTGTGACCACCCTTTGCCTTCAAAACAGCACCAATTCTTCTAGGTACACTTGCACAAAGTCAGGGATTTTGTAGGCATATAGTCAGGTGTATGATTAAACCATTATACCAAACAGGTGCTAATGATCATCAATTCAATATGTAGGTTGAAACACAATCATTAACTGAAACAGAAACAGCTGTGTAGGAGGAATAAAACTGGGTGAGGAACAGCCAAACTCAGCTAACAAGGTGAGGTTGCTGAAGACAGTTTACTGTCTAAAGTCATACACCATGGCAAGACTGAGCACAGCAACAACGGGCAGCAGTGTGGAGTAGTGGTTAGGGCTCTGGATTCTTGACCGGAGGGTCGTAGGTTCAATCCCTGGTAAGGAACACTGCTGCTGTACCCTTGAGCAAGGTACTTTACCTAGATTGCTCCAGTAAAAACCCAACTGTATAAATGGGTAACTGTATGTAAAAAAATAAAAAAATAATAAAATTGTAAGTCGCCCTGGATAAGGGCGTCTGCTAAGAAATAAGTAATAATAATAATAAGACACAAGGTATTTATACTGCATCAGCAAGGTCTCTCCCAGGCAGAAATTTCAAGGCAGACAGGGGTTTCCAGATGTGCTGTCCAAGCTCTTTTGAAGAAGCACAAAGAAACGGGCAACGTTGAGGACCGTAGACGCAGTGGTCGGCCAAGGAAACTTACTGCAGCAGATGAAAGACACATCATGCTTACGTCCCTTCACAATCGGAAGATGTCCAGCAGTACCATCAGCTCAGAACTGGCAGAAAACTGTGGGACCCTGGTACAACCATCTACTGTCCGGAGAAGTCTGGTCAGAAGTGGCCTTCATGGAAGACTTGCGGCCAAAAAGCCATACCTCCGACGTGGAAACAAGGCCAAGCGACTCAACTATGCACGAAAACGCAGAAAAATGGCAGCAGGTGCTCTGGACTAATGAGTCAAAATTTGAAATATTTGGCTGTAGCAGAAGGCCGTTTGTTCGCCGAAGGGCTGGAGAGCGTACACGAATGAGTGTCTGCAGGCAACAGTGAAGCATGGTGGAGGTTCCTTGCAAGTTTGGGGCTGCATTTCTGCAAATGGAGTTGGGGATTTGGTCAGAATTAATGGTCTCCTCAATGCTGAGAAGTACAGGCAGATACTTATCCATCATACAATACCATCAGGGAGGCATCTGATTGGCCCCAAATTTATTCTGCAGCATGACAACGACCCCAAACATACAGCGAAAGTCATTAAGAACTATCTTCAGCGTAAAGAAGAACAAGGAGTCCTGGAAGTGATGGTATGGTCCCAGAAGAGCCCTAATCTCAACATCATCGAGTCTGTCTGGGATTACATGAAGAGAGATAAACAACTGAGGCTGCCTAAATCCACAGAAGAACTGTGGTTAGTTCTCCAAGATGTTTGGGCCAACCTACCTGCCGAGTTCCTTCAAAAACTGTGTGCAAGTGTACCTAGAAGAATTGATACTTGATTCTGTTTTGAAGGCAAAGGGTGGTCACACCAAATATGGATTTGATTTAGATTTTTCTTCTGTTCACTCACTTTGCATTTAGTTAATTGATAAATATAATCTATTAACATGTCTATTTTTGAAAGCATTCTTACTTTACAGCATTTTTTCACACCTGCCTAAAATTTTTGCACAGTACTGTATATTGTAAGGGATTGATCATTAAAAACTAATAAAATGTGAAAAAGACAACATAAACCAACAGGATGGTAAACAAAGAAAATTAATAATTTGGGATCAAAAAATGAAGTTGGGTTAAAGAATACACTTTGTAAATAGTAACTGTGTTAAATAAGGGAAATTAAAAAATAATGATGGTTTAAAATAAATATTTACTATTGTGCAGAGACAATACTGGGAGCATTAGGCTCATGGGGAAGCTACTGGAGTCAGGGTTGGCTCCAGTTCAAATTAATTATTCAATTTAATGATATGCCAATTGTTTAACGATGTAACGGGTTACCATTTCAATTATCTGTGTTTGTGAGTGTTTAGTTGAGAGGAATATAAGGAGTTTGGTTGGAGAGTGAGTGGAGAAAATTATTTGTTATAGATTTACTGGTAAACAAACACATTTGGAACAGGTATTTGGATTACGATTCTGGATTTTGATTTGGTTTTGCTGACATGGAGCATTGTCCTGCTGTAAAAACCAATCCTCAGAGTTGGGGAACATTGTCAGAGCAGAAGGAAGCAAGTTTTCTTCCAGGACAACCTTGTACTTGGCTTGATTCATGCCAAAGCTGCCCGATTCCAGCCTTGCTGAAGCACCCCCAGATCATCACCGATCCTCCACCACATTTCACAGTGGGTGCGAGACACTGTGGCTTGTAGGCCTCTCCAGGTCTCTGTCTAACCATTAGACGACCAGGTGTTGGGCAAAGCTGAAAATTGGACTCATCTGGGGGTGCTTCAGCAAGACTGGAATCTGGCAGATTTGTCTTTGTGAAGGACGCATGAATCAAGCCAAGTACAAGGTTGTCCTGGAAGAAAACTTGCTTCCTTCTGCTCTGACAATGTTCCCCAACTCTGAGGATTGGTTTTTCCAGCAGGACAATGCTCCATGCCACACAGCCAGGTCAATCAAGGTGTGGATGGAGGACCACCAGATCAAGACCCTGTCATGGCCAGCCCAATCTCCAGACCTGAACCCCACTGAAAACCTCTGGAATGTGATCAAGAGGAAGATGGATGGTCACAAGCCATCAAACAAAGCCGAGCTGCTTGAATTTTTGTGCCAGGAGTGGCATAAAGTCACCCAACATCAATGTGAAAGACTGGTGGAGAGCATGCCAAGACGCATGAAAGCTGTGCTTGAAAATCAGGGTTATTCCACCAAATATTGATTTCTGAACTCTTCCTAAGTTAAAACATTAGTATTGTGTTGTTTAAAAATGAATATGAACTTATTTTCTTTGCATTATTCGAGGTCTGACAACACTGCATCTTTTTTTGTTATTTTGACCAGTTGTCATTTTCTGCAAATAAATGCTCTAAATGACAATATTTGTATTTGGAATTTGGGAGAAATGTTGTCAGTAGTTTATAGAATAAAACAAAACACATACATATAAATAGTAAAACCAGAGAAACTGATAATTTTGCAGTGGTCTCTTAATTTTTTCCAGAGCTATATATATACAGTGCCTTGCAAAAGTATTCAGACTCCTGACCAATTCTCTCATATTACTGAATTATAAATGGTACATTGAAATTTCGTTCTGTTTGATATTTTATTTTAAAACACTGAAACTCAAAATCAATTATTGTAAGGTGACAATAAGCTAAATACTGTGTACAATTTCTCGTAATCTAACACATAATGTTTATAAAAAACCAAACACATTTATTTAAAGTATTTTTTTCATGACAAAAGTATTGGCACCCCTGCTTTATTATTTCTTGTGTCCTCCTCCCCCTCTTTCTTTAATTTTTAACCAGTATGTTACATCTTGTTGGTGAAATCTGGGCCCATTCTGTCTTCCTTATTTTTTTCAGCTCAGATGGATTGGATACAGAATGCTTGGCTACAGCTTTTTTTCAGATCAGTCTAAAGCATTTATATTGGATTGAGATTTGGTGATTGCGAAGGCCATTCCAGATCCTTTATCTTCATTATCTTCAATCAATCCAGAGCTGCTTTGGGTCGTTGTCTTGTTGGAAGACAAACTGCCAATCAGCCTATGAGCTGATGCTATCATTGTACTTTGTGGAATGTTTTGATCTTCAATCATATGAATGTCTCTCGTCCCTGAACTGTTAAAGCACCTCCATATCATGATTGAAACACCTCCATGTTTAACTGAACTGTAGGTACAAGGTTTACATACTGTGCTCCATTTTTGGGAAAATATCTATTTTAGTCACATTGGACCAGATAATTTTGATTCATGTTCATATGTCTTGGCAAATTTTAGATGGTTTGTTTTATGACTGTTCTTTAAAAGTGGTTTGCAGCAAGGTCTACATGTATACAACTTTTCTGTGCTCAAGTACCTTTGTACAGTTCTTTCGTGCACTATTATGCCTGATGCTTAAACATTTATCATAGGACTATGATATCGCAATTTGGTTTCTACAGCTGCTACCAGAATGCATTTCATTATGATAACATGGTTTGGATAATAGGTCAGGTTGGGATAGCAGGGTTCGGTCTGAGTCTGTATTCCTTGAGGTAATATTTGGGTGAAGTGACTGTACACTGGAGGACCATGTCAACTTCTTTGCCTAACAACCCAGGACAGGGAAGATGAACCAATATTGCAGTGACAAGATCCTTATTAACATGGAAACACTGGTGCAGCCTGCTGTCCCTCTCAAGCTTTGTGAGTGTTAGGCGCAAGTGATCAGGCCAAAAAAAAAAATCATGCAGCCATGGAAATAGTGATGCTACTAAGCACTTTAATTTAACATACAGTCACATGCGTGGATGTTTTTTGCTAACAACCCCACTGGCACACCTTCTTACACCCTAGCCTCTGCAAGGCCCTAATTGCAGCCTTTTATACACACCTGCCTCATTTACACCAAATTGAATACTTGATTAGCCAAGGCCCACATTTTACTCCATTCCATCCACATTCTCACATGGAAATTAAGTATTTAAAAAAAGGCTCAAAATAAATCCTTTCCTGGGTCCAGTTAATATACACATTTAATAACACTACTAAACATACCAAAAACTAAGTAAACAAATATGAAAATGAAGATAATATTGTTATTGTTGTAGTTGGTGGAATATGGAAGTGAAAAGAAGTTCTGGTACAAAATAAGTTATTAACACAAACTAAAAATAAAAAATAAACACTATCTACAAGTCAGGAGTTTTTGCCCCTGTCACAAGCTTCACTGACATTTGCCCATTTAATTTGTTTGCAGTTTGGTTTTCTATTTTGCAACAAAGTAATGGAGATGTAGTTAAAATTGTATTTTTTTTATTTTAATTTTCCCAGTACTTTTAATTTATGTGACATAGGCACTAGCTGAATAATACATATGTGCACAAATGTGTATTAGCTAAAAAAAATCTTCAGATTTAAGCATAAACCTTAGACAGATTGTGGTGCTGAAATCTACCATTGAGCCTTGTAATCCCCATCTGCTTTACTGACAGAGCATAATAAATGAGGAATAGGCAACTAGCATGATGATTGAGCGTACATTAAAATGAACATTTATACTGTATTTTAACTGCTATGTGTTAATCCAGATGATCTTAAGTACACCATTTATTGTGATATTCTTTGATAATATTTAATAATCGTTTAAACTATACTTCTACTTTACGGATTGTTGGTCTCCATTTTTTCTTAAAGAAAAAAAAGGAACATATTGCAGCGATCTCAGTTAACTGAGGCAGGCGCATCACGCAGGGTGAGGCAATCTACACACAGGCGGAGGGCAGGCGCGAACCCGGGACCTCTTGCACTAAAGCATAGCATCGATACCGCTGTAGAAAGGAGACGCCTCTTTTGTACAGTGGTATCGGCACTATACTTTAGTGCGAAAGGTCAAGTGGGATGCAGGTACCCTGACACGCACTCATCGGACTGTAGCCTGGTGAGCAAGTCCAGGGCGTACTTGAGGCTGGCAAGGGACAGTGTCGCGTGCATGGGGGAAGGCAGCAGCAGGACTGGTAGGTGACGTAATCACCCACATGAAGACATAAGCCCGATATACGCTCCTTGCAAAGGAGCTGGCTCTTTTGTACAACGGTATCGGCGCTATGCTTTAGTGCGAAAGGTCCCGGGTTCGCGCCCGCCCTCCACCTATGTGTGGATTGCCTCGCCCGGTGTGATTCACCTGCTTGTGTTAACTGAGATCGCTATAATATTAAAATACTATGAATCTAGCAAAAAAAAAAAAAAAACAGGTTGATCAGCATTTTTCCAAATAGTGCTCTAATTAAAAGATTAGCATTTTATCTTCTGATTATTTGGAATTCTAAGTTAACACTTCCTATTATGCATGTAGATATAATTCTTGAAACTATTACCAAACAAGGTAAGGGAAAGTAAAAAAAGCAAGTCATTGTTCCAAGTTCCATTATTTTCTTTTTTGATTTTTTTTTACATGGTAAAAGTTATTTGATCTATTTTGAAAAGCCCATCAACGTTTTGTGTTGCACTTCCTCAGTCCGTAGTGGATTTTCATAGCTACCTCTAAACTTCCTTGACCCCTCATTGACGTTGCTTTAAAAATCCAAAATAATCAGATTCAAGTACAAGCAAACCAATTTACAATGTATTAACATTGTGTCATGAGATCACTAATTAAATTGAAACTGTTGGTAGCCATAACAGGAATGAGGAAGAACAAGTGAAAATACAAGTTCCAGCTTTGTTCAATTAGTGGGATTTTCAAAACAGTTCTAAGCACTGTCCCAGGTCGTTTGAAAAACAAAAAAGATCTATAAACTCAGCATAGGAGAAACAGAACTCAGAAGTACTCAAAGCAATTGCCAATATTGGTAAAACAAATGCAAATGTCATTTACAGCCACTTGCTCTATAATTAAGGTGACCACATGGCTGCGTGTTCAGTGGGACAATTTGGGACAGTTCAGGCTTTTCAACTCACAACCCAATTCTGGACACCTTAATTGAAGAAAATAAATGTTCCCCCCCCCCAACTAGTTATTGTAGATTACATTTGGTTGTTCCCCTCTACCAGCAAACTAAACATTTTGGAAATATCAAATCATCTTATTTTATTCTTCACACTGTCACCTTTATTTGATATTTTCTAATCAGGATGGCAAAGAAAGCCTTCTGTCACTGAATACAGGAGCGAGGGCAAGGACTTCACTGAAAATTCATGTTACATTATTTTTAATTCATGTGCTACCACCTGGCTAATGCAGTTTTCTGATTTGTTGGCTATTCCAGTAAAAAACATACCTGACTTTAAATAATGTGCCGGTGCAAATGAGCAAGAAATTATTCATACTTAATGCAAGACATTCTGGAATATTAAATAATAATTAAAATAACTTTTAAAGATATATTGTATGATTCCACATTTGAAACAAATAAATATATATATATATATATATATATATATATATATATATATATATATATATATATATATATAGTGAGCGAGCTTGCCACTCACTCGGGTTCGTGTCCCTTTAAAAACTACGACCCAGCACACAGAAATGGATTTTAAATGCGCGGTTGTGCTCTTTTTAATTACAAACCAAACAAAACACAAACAAACTCCTAACTCCGTTTTTGGAGCACTTACTATACACACTGGAACCTGACTCACTCGCAGGACAGCTAAGCCGTTTACCTGCCTGTGGCAAAGTGCCCCGCCCCTGTGTGCATTTGTGTGTTCTGTGTTATATATATGCGTGCGTATGTTAATGTTGGTGTATAGATTGGTACACGGGATATAAACGGGTCTGTGTTTCACGTGTGTTTAAATTGTATATTTGTATTTAGGCACGGGATTGCACATCACGCACGTGCTGGTTAAATGTAATATGTGAGCACGGGGTTGCACAGAATGAATTCACGTGCTGGGATTCAAGTGAGTAATTAATTAGTAATTGAATCCCAGCACAACAGTATATATAGATGCACAGTTTCACTCAGTCGGGGTTGGTGTTCGGTGAGTGGAGAACGGGAGAGAGAGGAGAAACTAGAAAGTGAAAGAAAGAAAGAACGTAAATATTGCTTTACTCACCGTGTTTGTTCGTCCCTGTTTGTTAGTGTGTGTTCGTTTTTGTTTGTCTCTTTATTTTGGCGCAAGTGCCGTGTCCAGTGTTTTTGTGTTTCAAACCTTTTATTTTCTGTTTATTAAATGCTGAGCGCGATCACGCGCCCAGCTTATACCAAACCACATCTCTCTGTGTATTCCTTTTCTGGTCTGACGCCACCCACTCTGGCCGTCTTTGTGACACGTGGTGTCATCGTGGGATAGCCGCGCCTCCAAGCGTCAGACCAGGAGGGGTCTGGAAAAAAAAAAAAAAAAAAAAAAAGGTCAATGGCAGAAGACGCCATCAAACTGCGGGGCTGGTTCCTAGAGAATGCTGGGCTGGAGGCCCAGTCTCTGCCCATAATCGTCCGGGCCCTGTGGATGATGGACAGTGAGAGATGGGAGGCCTATCAGGAGGAACACACCCCAAACACCTTGGAGGAAGGTGTGGAGTTTCTCCTCAGCTACCTGGAGGCAACGATAAAAGGAACAGCAGCCCAGGTAGCAGGCCCACCAGCAGAGGGTGAATGCCTGCTGTCCCCATCTCCACCAGCAGAGTGTGAGTACCTGCTGTCCCCATCTCCACCAGCAGAGGGTGAATGCCTGCTGGTTTTGCCTCCACAGCCCAAATGGGAGGAGCCTGAGCATCCACAGCCCAAATGGGAGGAGCCCAAGCGGAAGGAGCCCGAACGTCCTACGCCTGAGTGGGAGGAGCCCGAACGTCCTACGCCTGAGTGGGAGGAGCCCGAACGTCCTACGCCTGAGTGGGAGGAGCCCGAACGTCCTACGCCTGAGTGGGAGGAGCCCGAACGTCCTACGCCTGAGTGGGAGGAGCCCGAACGTCCTACGCCTGAGTGGGGGGAGCCCGAACGTCCTACGCCTGAGTGGGGGGAGCCCGAACGTCCACAGCCCAACAGGGAGGAGTCGGGGCGTCCACAGCCCAACAGGGAGGAGTCGGGGCGTCCACAGCCCAACAGGGAGGAGTCGGGGCGTCCACAGCCCAACAGGGAGGAGTCGGAGCGTCCACAGCCCAAAAGGGAGGAGTCGGGGCGTCCACAGCCCAAAAGGGAGGAGTCGGGGCGTCCACAGCCCAAAGGGAGGCAAGTCGGGGCTTCCACAGCCCTGGGACCCAAGCCACCAGCAGAGGGAAAATGCCTGCTGGTTCAGCCCCAAGAGCCAGAAGGGGAGGAGTTACAGGCTCAACCCCCTGAAAATTTTTGGGGGGGAGAAGGGCAGGATGCTGGTGTCCCCCAGCAGCCTCTCGCTATGCTGCTGAAGGCAGCACGGCATGCACATGCCCAGCCGCCACAGCAGAGGGAGCCAGCACCGCCAGGAGCAGAGGAGCTGGAGCTGCCTCTGCCTCCACCACCACCAGGAGCAGAGGAGCTGGAGCTGCCTCTGCCTCCACCACCACCAGGAGCAGAGGAGCTGGAGCTGCCTCTGCCTCCACCACCGCCAGGAGCAGAGGAGCTGGAGCTGCCTCTGCCTCCACCACCGCCAGGAGCAGAGGAGCTGGAGCTGCCTCTGCCTCCACCACCGCCAGGAGCAGAGGAGCTGGAGCTGCCTCTGCCTCCACCACCGCCAGGAGCAGAGGAGCTGGAGCTGCCTCTGCCTCCGCCACCGCCTGGAGCAGAGGAGCTGGAGCTGCCTCTGCTGCCCGTACCTCCGCAGGGAGTACGGTGGCCGGAGCCCCAGAAAGGGGAGCTGCCGGCCACGAAGAAGGGGGATGAGGTCTGGAGACCACTTTCCCCAGCAGCAGTTTCGCTGCAGGAGTTCTTGTGGCCGGAGCCCCACAGGAGGGAGCTGCCGGCTATGAAGAAGGGGGAGGTCGGGGGACCACCTGCCCCCGCAGCTTTTTCGCTGCAGGACGGGACCAGCATGCTGTCAGCCGTGCCACTACCGGCAGGGGAGCTGACAGCATGTCCAGCCATGGGCCCACTAAAGCCTCCCTTCCCAGCCCGAGACTTTGTCCTGGACTGCTGGGTTTTTAAGGGGGGAGGTGGCCGTTGAGGCCATGTGTGCTGCGCACAAGGGGGGGTATATGTGGCAAAGTGCCCCGCCCCTGTGTGCATTTGTGTGTTCTGTGTTATATATATGCGTGCGTATGTTAATGTTGGTGTATAGATTGGTACACGGGATATAAACGGGTCTGTGTTTCACGTGTGTTTAAATTGTATATTTGTATTTAGGCACGGGATTGCACATCACACACGTGCTGGTTAAATGTAATATGTGAGCACGGGGTTGCACAGAATGAATTCACGTGCTGGGATTCAAGTGAGTAATTAATTAGTAATTGAATCCCAGCACAACAGTATATATAGATGCACAGTTTCACTCAGTCGGGGTTGGTGTTCGGTGAGTGGAGAACGGGAGAGAGAGGAGAAACTAGAAAGTGAAAGAAAGAAAGAACGTAAATATTGCTTTACTCACCGTGTTTGTTCGTCCCTGTTTGTTAGTGTGTGTTCGTTTTTGTTTGTCTCTTTATTTTGGCGCAAGTGCCGTGTCCAGTGTTTTTGTGTTTCAAACCTTTTATTTTCTGTTTATTAAATGCTGAGCGCGATCACGCGCCCAGCTTATACCAAACCACATCTCTCTGTGTATTCCTTTTCTGGTCTGACGCCACCCACTCTGGCCGTCTTTGTGACACTGCCCCAAACCTTAACAGGTTTAAACTGTACCTTTTTCTCCGGACTGCTCAGAAGCAGAGCACCTCTCCTGCTTCCTTCTACTCAGCAACCCGGGAGCACATTGGCTTCACTCCTTAAATACCCTGCACCTGGTCCTAATTTAATAACAACCACCAGGTGCAGGGGATAATTAACCAATAAAACAATTAACCAATTTAAATTAAACAATAAACAAATACAATTAAACTAAAACCAGTGTGCATTTTCACATGTTTTCTGTGCAGGGAGGTTTTAACCCCCTCCCTGCTGTCTCACAATATATATATATATATATATATATATATATATATATATATATATATATATATATATATATATATATCTATCTATATATATATATATATATGGCCTTTTATATTCAAAAAAGGCAAAATGCTACTGTCTTGTACTAGTTAAGATCAATGTTAGTCTCTTTCAAAAGCTTTTATGTAAATGCTTATACTTTTGTTTTCTAAATACAGTAACATCCTGTTAACATTTCCAGGAGGTACACAGTTTTAGTTATAGGGTAAATAGCTTCAACTTTTTTTTTTTTTTTTTTTTTTTTTGCCTTTGCCTTACCTTTTTGTGATTTACAGCCATTCACTCTCAGATCATGTTTTCTGATACAGAACTCACTCCGAATGATGGGAAGCCTGTAAAGGGGAAGGAGCTTGGTGAAATATGTCTTAGTTTGCCAGAAGAATCCTTATTGTTAGTCTATAACTGGGCTTCCTAAATCCAGAACAAAATCACATGAGACTTTCTCTCTCTGAACTGGCTTCTTGATATCCCACAGAGCAGATAATTTCATGTTATTGCTAAACCTGTCTTTCGTGTAAATAGCTACATTTGTCCTTGACCAGTATCAATTAAAAGGCAGAAAACATTAAACCTTTCCTTGACAGCTAGTAACATGCTTTGTCTGTGGTGATGCTGACAGGAGTGGTCCCCCTCACTTGTTGGAAGGATTTGGTGCTACAGACACCTATTTAGCCACATTTATATACTGTATATGCACCACACCCAGGGGTGACATTTTCAACAAACAAGTGCAGGTACTCATATGCACAGCCGGGTGTAAACATTTAAAAAATTGAGATAATCTGAGTGTCAATGAATAAATACTTTTAAAATGTATACATAATCGGTACATGATACAGTTATGAATACAAAATAAGCCTTAAAAATAACTGATCAATTATAACCAATTCACCATAAACAAGGAAGCTGAAAATACTGAAAGACTCTGTATCCTCTGCATGTATCACTCATGTACTGTAATATAACACTTAATTTAAACCTTAAATGACAAGCATTAAGAAATATTATACTATGTGGTAGCTGCTGTAGAGAGGGAGTTTTGTTTCAAGATGTACTAAAAAAGAGATGATATAAAAAATGGTATAAAAAAAACAACTGTGCTATGAAAAAATGATACAAAAAGGTCTAAGTCCAACAATGCACAACAGGGGCTAAAATACCCCTCAAATGTATTATGTAACAGGCACTACTATGACTAATGATGTACTTGACTTGGCCATTTTAATCTCCATAGTATTCTCAGCAATCATCCCCACACTTTCCAGACCCTGACTACTCACCTACAATAGGACCTGGCCATGCTACAATGATAGCCTTGGATTATAACATATATGCCTGTTTCTTTTATGTATTTTTTACTTATTACTTATCCTACAATAATATATTCTGCGTGTTTCTCTTGTGTTTCTGCGTAGATTAATTACCATGACCTATTCCATAAAAAGATTTTCCAGGCAGAAACTGTGTAATAGTAGACTTTAAAAAAAAAAATGTATCCCTGGTATTGTGGTTTCTGCACAATAAACAAAGTGGCAAAAGACACATTTTCATAAAGTAACATCATTACTGTGGTTTACTTATGCCTTTTTTTAAATACACACAAGTGAAAACTCATGTTTAACTTCAATAAACTCTTCAAAATGTTTTAGAAAAGGCATTGTACAAAGAAAAAACACCTCACCGTTTTGGTTTTCATTTATTACAGTCCTCATAACAAAAAATACTAGGATCACAACAAAACAAACATTGATCACTGTACTTAACATGTACCTTGCAAGTTGGGCCCATGTTTGAAAAGCGTGAAGCACACCTACATCTGTAGCCCGATTCTGACTCGCTTGCCAAAATCAGACGCAGCACTTTCTTGAGCCTGTTTTTTATTTTAATGTTAATCCCTACTGTCCCACACATCACTTGCCATTTTAGAAACTTTCACACAAATTCTGGCAATGTGGTAAATCGGTGCAAAGCAAAACACGTTTTGATAATTATTTCTAATATTTATCAACTATGTAATTTATGGAAAACACTGAGTGGCTTTTTGCCTTCAAATTCATGTGCAGCAATGTTCGTTTAGAATATTTCAGATAGTTTCTCCGCCACACTAAAGAAACTAATTATTACTTCATAATAATCAAAATGACTCCAGACCGCTGTTTTCATGTTGCACTGCTAAGGTCTTCTCTCGTTGATCAACAAATGAGTACTGACACAAAGCGTAATGGGCAGAGATTTGTGACTCATGCCAAAATGAAATCTGATCAGAATGAAAGCTCGGCCAATCAACATGCAGTGATTATACTGACATTAATGGTGGCCAATAGCAGGTAACAGAAACAGAAGCAGTATGAGGAAACAGAATGCAAGCAGCACAAACTGTGCTGAATCAAAGCGCATTTGAGAAACATTGCACTAGTGGACTGGAATGCATCCGGGTTGGGTGAAAAGCAGATTAAACAAATCCTGGTACCCAGTACCGGCATCAAAATAAGTCCCGGTACAGAGTACAGTCAGAATTTCGCCCCTGACCACACCATATACAGTATGACACTACACCCCCACCCCAATGATGCAGCTACAGTTTATGTGCTATTGTAGCATTGAGTGACCCAGCATTCTATTCACTCATAGCATTCAAGGATATAACTGTGGTTGACAGATAACAGGAAATTGTATAGAAAGGGTAAACACACAGAAACAAAATAGTTTAAGTAGTTGATCGGAACACCATCAAATAATCATCTGGATATTTCAGGATAAGATCATAATGCAGCAATTGTGAAGTAATTTAAAAATGCTGCATTTCCATACAATTACACACTAAATGTTGTCAGCATGTATTATAAAAACATTTGCAAATATAAAACTACAGATTTTTTGTTGCTGCATTTTTTGTTTCTGTTTATGAGAATTCTTATAAAGAAAATAACTTATGAAGGGCATGGAACACTAATTACAGCAACCCTCAAAGTTGTTTAAGTATAGCCAATTACTGTGTTATTGCCTCCTTTTGCACAGTGCACAGCAGGGATATTGCTTGATAATGGTTTGCATGTAGAATTAATCACTTTGATGCCAGTTTGAGTGATCCCAGCAAATTAAGCCTTGGTTCTACCATATTAAACAAAAGAGCGTGCATTATCTTTAATAAATCTAAGGCACGGTCTGCATTAAATTTTAATAAATCAAACATCAAATTAATAGGTAGTATCTGGCATCAGTCAGCATGTTTGGGATTGCATGGTACGTGTGCAATAGAGCTACTGTGGAAGCTAATCAGTAAATTAAAGAGATTTTAATAATGATACTATGTTCTTGCACTGCACTAATTTTTGGATCATGGTTTGCTACATGACAGGACACAGCTTTAACAAATTATGTTTGGCAGCTGCAAGTTGTTTTAGAGTAATCAATAGATTTAGTGTGAGAAATCTTTACTCACTCGAGTTTGTTTGCCCCTTTTAGAACAGTTTTCAGTGCATTTGCGCACTTTTATTATTTACAATAACAAAAATAAAACAAAACAAAACCTAACTCCACTGTAGTGATATGAGGAGAAACAGTCCCTAACCCATGGGACTGCCAGAGCCAATGTGCTGCTCCCTCTGGAATCCCCAACGAAGACTGGCAACTTCGCACAGCCAGGACGCGAACCTGCATTACCCTGACTGTATGACTCATCCTGCACACCACGTGGCCCTGCTTATACCAGGTAAACCACTCGGGGATCCCTGAAAACTGTATTAACCTAGTTTATACCTACAGAGTCTCATTGAGGACAAAGAAGAAAAGAAAAAAGAAACACAAGATAAATTATCTCAGGACCTTGACATTTCAAACTGTTACGTCAAGAGTAAGATAATTATTCGTGCTCAGCCTAGCCTTTTGGGGCAGTTGTTGCTGCCTCAAAATGTAGCTTGACGCCGATCTGCCAGTACTGAGAGAAAGGCAATGAGGCTGCTTCCCCCAGGCAAGGCCAAAAATAAGGTGCAGGTAGGGGAGGATGAAGTAAAAGCAAAGTACTGCACAGAATGTAAAGATAGTTAAGCTTTAGTAAATGTATCTAATAAATAAACAAACAAAACTTATCATTTTTTGCATTTAACATACATATTCTGCAAAATAAAAGGTCACTGTTCTTTTTTTTAAATTCTGGTAACAGATTTAATGGGACAGGGGCTGTGAAACTCAAATAAAAAAATGCGAGTTTACCAGCCATTTAAAGGTTAGCTAGTTATACAGTTCTAACTGATATATGCGTAAGCAAACAACCCTAGCCAATAACAGCATCTTTGTTTCTGGGGAATAAACTGTATCATGCTGAGCAAAACAACCATATTCATCTTAGGTTTAATCAATTAGTTTTGTGGTTCAGTGGTATGGTATTGTGATAAGGTGAACAGTGATTAAAAAGTCATTTCTTTAAGGTCATATTTAAACTGTTAATAAAAAGAGACCTAATTGGTCTTTACACTGAAACCGGATTAACAATGAAGCTGTGTATTGTACCAACTTTGTAAATTTAAATTGAGAGAGCAAGTCTAGGGTTTGTAACCAGAAGGTCATCGGTTCTAATCCACCTCTGCCACTGACTGACTCACTGTGTGACCCTGAGCAAGTCACTTAACCTCCTTGGGCTCCATCCTGCGGATGAGATGTTAAATCAATGTCCTATTGTAAGCGCTTTGTGATGGTGGTCCACTATGAAAGGCGCTATATACAAATAAAGATATTATTATTATTATTATTATTATTATTATTATTATTATTATTATTATTATTATTATTATTATTATTATTATTATTCATCACACCTTTTTTCTGATTATTCCCCAGGAACATGTCTCCTCTCAATAAAAGATCTTAGAATAATTTTCAAACTATTTAATAGTTAAGCAAAATCCTGTTTCTTCTAAACGTTTTATTTACTTTTTTTTATTTTATATTATTTTTTTAATCAAATTGTCTAGACACAAAAGCAGGCATTTGGAATTCACATGTAGTCATTTATAAATGTCTATTTCTATTTTTATAGAATATGTGTCCCTTGAAATGTGCACATGTGTGTTTTTCGTGAATTCTCAGTGTTTGTCTGCATGTAGATGTGCGATTCCCTGTGGCTAAACTCATTTTAATGTTTGGTACAAACAGAATAACAAATGTGTCACCTAAATCTAGAGCCATCTAGTGGTTGCTAATATATGAAGAATACTTTTGTAATAGACTGCATCCCTTTTTTGGATTTATTATATAGGCATAGGATTGCGATTTGTGTCTTTGCAGACTAACGGTTTGTTTAAACTGCACCTTGTATTGAATTCCAAGTAGACTTCATAATTATGTTATCTGACAAACTTTAACTGCAGCAATCCACAGTGTAAAATAATGTCATAAACTATTGCAGTGTTGGTAGTAAAGACAGGCAAGGTACTTCATTTCAATTGAATTTCATTTTGCGTATCGCAAAGCACTGTCCAGTACTTAGCAGAAAAAAAGAACAAATCACAATACATTTATATAGCATGTCACACATACAAATGCCACAACCAGACCATTTAAATAACATATTTAAATAACAGTATACACATAATACAAAAGCAGCAATTTTAAAGTTACATTAAAACCCAGTAAGATAAGAAAGCCATTTTATAAAAGTGCTTTTTTAGTGTTGACTTGAAAACTGTAACAGTCCCTGCTTCCCTGACAAACAAAGGCAGAGCATTGCTTTGGCTTTCATGCACAACTAGCGTGTGGGCAGTTAAAGTGGCACTGGGAGCATGCAGGAGAACACCCATGTCTGCAAAGCAATTGAAATGATGTAAAAGTTGCAAAATATTGTGAATTGGAAAAAAAATGATAGAGATTTATTTATTTATTTGTTTTGCTTCTGGTTGAGGCCATGCACGATGTGGTAAGGCTTGCTTGGCCCCTGTCAATATGATTGATTAACTGCATTTTAAAGTATACAATTTAAACCAAATGAAATAATTTCAAATTTGCAATATATAACTTGTCAAATAAAGGGCGTATTAATTCACATGAAGTGAATAGTGGCCATCAAGCTTTGACCGCCTTTCCCTCCCTACACTCCCCAACCCCTTATCTGGGAATGTCCTTCATTGATGGCTTTCTGGTTGAGCTTTTACTCTTAACCTGAACCACCATTATAGGCTGATGTTACCTTTTCCTTGATAAACAGAAATGGTTTAAATGCATTAATTCGCCATGCATACAAATTAAAAACTGTTCCAGCAGTCCAGAAGTTTCTATGGGCCATACTTGTTTCTGCTCTGTTGTAGATTTCATTTGACCAGTTTAAAATAGCACTATGTGACTTTCTAGTTGGTGCAACTCTTTGATTTGTTCATATGGGTTATACAGAGGCTATTATTTATGAATTTCTGATTTTACTCTATTTTGGGAATCAGGAAAAATCTGAAACCTGTGTCCCCATATTTTCTGTGTGAAAGTACAATTGATATAAAAGATAAACATGTATATTTAAATTATATATAACAGTGGATCTAAAAACAGCCACCATTTAGATTTAGATTGCAATAACCTAATGAGAAATTCATAAATAAAAACACAAATCTTTAAAGAAACAGGAAAAGTACTGTATGTGTTATATATTTCTATATCAGACTTACACATTCTTATATTTATTGAATATGGCACCATGATCTCAAAATGTATATATATATTTTTATTAGTTGCAGAAAAGCTGTAGGTGGAAAACACTCATTTTCTGAAAGCAGCATAAAAGAGCTACCCCATACATAAGTCCCAAAAACATAGGCATAAAAAAGAAATATGCACATTTTGCGAGTCTTTTTAAAGCGAAAGTTATGGATTATGTATCTGTGTATATACAATATTCAACAAACAGCAATTATTCCTTTCCCTGGCACCTTCTGCTGACTGTTGACTTCAAAGGTTTCACAGCAGGATTTTCTCATTCATTTTCCTCTCCAAAACATGCCCCAAATCCAGTGTGAAGTAAATACTGAGTGAGAGTCAACTGGGACTTTCCTTGATCTGCAAATAGGATTGCCTTAAAAAAAAAAAAAAAAAAAAAAAAAAGGGCTGCTAATTCCCCTAGTGGGACTCTGCCTTATATGAAGTTACCCCACCCCACCCCACCCACTGGTTTATACAAAGGGCAAATTAGATATGCTATAGATTCCAGAAGGACCCATGACCTCACATCCTGGGTAAAATACTGTATAGGATTTTTTGCTCTTCCTGGTTCAGGTCAGTTTAATTTTTCACAAGCTTTAATGCTGTACAGTGCAGCAGATACTGTAAGACAGAGAGGGTGGGTGTTCTTTTAATTTACTATCAGTCTGATACAGCTAAGGCCAATATCCAGTATTTAGCAGTGTCTTACTCCAGTATTTCTAGTCGTTATACAGCAGAAATTGACTTCAAAGGAAACTTTTCAAAGCCTTTCTTCAGTGATCCCCCCCACCCTTATATATATGTGTGTGTGTGTGTGTGTGTGTGTGTGTGTGTGTGTGTATGTAGCTATGGCCAAACGTTTTGCATCACCTAGAATTTTAGGATTGAGACGTAAAAAAAAAAGAAAAATACATGAACATTATTTAGATATTTCATTTACAGTAACAGCATGTAATCAAAGACACCACAAAATGATATTGCAAAAGTCTACTGGAAGCTGTAATAGTAGTACAGTATTTCATGTTAGATTTTGAAATGTCACATTTTTCAATGTGTCAGTTTTTTCTTAAATATATAGAAAACTACAAAGTGGTATGTAATTCAATATGTCAATGCACCATTATTCAGCAGGTTCATTCGACTTTATGAAGCAAAATTAGTTAATTGTATGGGGTGATGCAAAACTCTTGGCCATAGCTGTACAGTTTCATAAGAAATATTAAACAGTATACCTGATTTTAAAGTGGCAACACAAACTATCTGAAACAGATACAATGACATTTAATACGGCTGTATCACATCAATATCAGGGTCTACAATATATTTTATATGTATTTAACAAAATATAATTTAGAGTTGGTAGAAGATATCAACAGAAATGCTTATGAAACGCTTACATTAATATCAAACAATCACTCCGAAAAAATGCAGCACATTTACTGGTTTGAACAAAAGTGTTTGGAAAGCATGTGTGTTAAGAATAGAACAAGGGATTATGGGGATGAAGAGCCACAGGAAGTTTTACTGTTTTCTAAAGCAAAAAATGGTTTTCAACTTAAATGTTCTGTTAGGCTCAGTTACAGACGTGCTCAAATTTGTAATTGTAGTAATAAAAAGTAATTGGCATTCACCATTGTTTATTCCATATTTAATAGAAATCAGACTTTGCTTTTGATTTTTTATTCAACATAATATTGTAAATAATAAAACAAATGAAAATGGCATGGACAAAAATGATGGGACCGCTAACCTAATATTTTGTTGCACAACCTTTAGAAGCAATCACTGCAATCAAACATTTTCTGTAGCTCTCAATGAGACTTCTGCACCTGTTAACAGGTAGTTTGGCCCACTCTTCCTGAGCAAACTGCTCCAGCTGTCTCAGGTTTGATGGGTGCCTTCTCCAGACTGCAAGTTTCAGCTCTTTCCATAGATGTTCGATAGGATTCAGATAAGGACTCATAGAAGGCCACTTCAGAATAGTCCAATGTTTTGTTCTTATCCATTCTTGGATGCTTTTAGCTGTGTGTTTTGGGTCATTATCCTGTTGGAGGACCCATGACCTGCGACTGAGACAGAGCTTTCTTACACTGGGCAGTACGTTTCGCTCCAGAATGCCTTGATAGTCTTGAGATTTCATTGTGCCCTGCACAGATTCAAGGCACCCTGTGCCAGGCGCAGCAAAGCAGCCCCAAAACACAACCGAGCCTCCTCCATGTTTCACTGTAGGTATGGTGTTCTTTTCTTTGAAAGCTTCATTTTTTCGTCTGTGAACATAGAGCTGATGTGACTTGCCAAAAAGCTCCAGTTTTGACTCATCTGTCCAAAGGACATTCCCCCAGAAGGATTGTGGCTTGTCAATATGCATTTTAGCAAATTCCAGTCTGGCTTTTTTATGTTTTTCTTTCAAAAGTGGAGTCCTTCTGGGTCTTCTTCCATGGAGCCCTCAAAAAGCGACGGATGGTGCAATCAGAAACTGACATACCTTCACCTTGGAATTCAGCTTGCATCTCTTTGGCAGTTATCCTTGGTTCTTTTTCTACCATTCGCACTATCCTTCTGTTCAATCTGGGGTCGATTTTCCTCTTGCGGCCGGGCCCAGGGAGGTTGGCTACAGTTCCATGGACCTTAAACTTCTTAATAACATTTGCAACTGTTGTCACAGGAACATCAAGCTGCTTGGATATGGTCTTGTAGCCTTTACCTTTACCATGCTTGTCTATTATTTTCTTTCTGATCTCCTCAGACAACTCTCTCCTTTGCTTTCTCTGGTCCATGTTCAGTGTGGTGCACACAATGATACCAAACAGCATAGTGACTACTTTTCTCCATTTAAATAGGCTAAATGACTGATTACAAGATTGGAGACATGTGTGATACTAATTAAAGAAACTAATTAGTTTGAAATATAACTATAATCCAATTATTTATTATCTTTTCTAAGGGGTACCAACAAATGTGTCCAGGCCATTTTAGAATATCTTTGTAGAATAAGCAATAATCCATCTCTTTTCACAGCTTCTTTGCTTTATTCTATGACATACCACAGGCATGCAAGTATACATGATAAAATAGCTTTTAATTTAATCGCTTTTCAGGAGGAATGAAGCATTATTTCAATGAGCTGTAAGGGTACCAACAAATTTGAGCACGTCTGTATATTTTTGAAAATAAATATGAAAAATGATCTACTTTTTTACTTATAGGGCTTTATTTAAATAGAATTAACAATGTTTAAAAATCAGGCACTTAATGGGGTCAGTAGCAACAGTTAAGGAACACTCTTTAACTACCAGTACCATCTATATTATTGGAAACAGTGTTCTTGTGCAACTCCTACAATATGTGATAAAGAGATGGAAGAAGACCCAATGTGAATCAAACAGAATTGGATTTGAAAAAGCTGTTTTAAAAAATGTACTGTGGGTGTTGCTTCATTGCGGATGCAGCAAATTGCCACATCCTATTATAGTGAACACCCTGATATAACAAACATGGAGGTGGTGTGGTCCAGTGGTTAAAGAAAAGGGGCTTGTAGCCAGGAGATCCCCAGTTCAAATCCCGGCTCAGCCACTGACTCGTGTGACCTTGAGCAAGTCACTTAACCTCCTTGTGTTCCATCTTTTGGGTGAGACGTTGTTGTAAGTGACTCTGCAGTTGATGCATAGTTCACACATCCTAGTCTCTGTAAGTTGCCTTGGATAAAGGTGTCTGCTAAATAAACAAATAATAATAATGACATTTTTACAGGTCCCATGGAGGTTTGTTATAATGAAGTTTGCCTATATTTAAAAAAAAAAAAAAAAAAAAAGTTGTATTTTAAGTGGATTGAGTTGCACTTTTCAACTTTTATGAAATGTGCAACTCAATACATTTTTGAATGGTCTTGCTTTGAACTTTAAGGAACCAACCCTGGTTTTCCCTTTACTACATGACTCTCTGCACACCAAATGGTGAGCCACTCAGGAATCCTAGGTAGGTCATACTTTCTGATCAATTTAATATCAAAGGGCTTTTCTGCTAAGAACTTCCATTGCTTTAATATATGCATTTTAAACATGTGACAATCCTCAAAACAAATGTTACATTATTTTTTTCAGGATTTTATCTAAAAAAAAAAGTATTACGTTATGTTCATGATATAATTTATTGAAAATTGGCAAACCTGCCACCCACAAACACAGAAAAGGGCAACCAGTTAACTTTTTTTCTTTTAAAGATTGAGCTTGAAATGCTTTTTTCTTGGAAAAGTTTACACAGCACACAGCCGTTGCACTTTTGTAGCCAAGTACTTTTTGGGGGTTTAGCTGTGCTTTAATGCCAAACTTCTTGTTTTCATCAAAGCAATATTTTATCTTGCTAGGCCTCCTTAATTTGATAAAAATAGAAATTGGGTTTCATATCTCAAAACTCCTTTGATATCTTGAATGTCTGGCAGCAAAACAGATTTCCATGATAAATGGTATAGTGAAATTGTTACTACATATGTATAATTTGAATGGCTAAAATGTATTAATATGATACCCATACTTTGCTTTTTGGGGGAATTAAGCTATTTTACATATTATTTCACTCACTGAACAAGGTTCTGGTGCCAACATATTGCTGCAAGGATTTATAAGGGCAATTGAGCAAAATATCTTCATTGACCTGAAATATGCAGTTTAGGCAAACAGCTGCATCATGATTGAACGTTGATGTCATGTTGCATTAAGACCTGAGGATGATGTCTTGGTGACACATATGTGTGAACTGCTGGCAGCTGGAGTGAAGACCATAAGCACCTATGAAATGTTGGAGATGAGAATAGGCCATTGGGTGCACCGGGATTTGTCCCATGAAAACATGTTGTTAGCTCCAGGGCAGTAGACATTTCTTTCTTCTTAAATGACCCAAGTGTTTTAGCAACTACTATTCTACAACAAATGGGGTACTCCTCCACACATATACTGTATTATTCCCTTGGTAGATATATTTGCCTATTAACCCAAAACTGGACAGTTTAAGCTGATCAATGGTAATGGTATTGCACTTTCTTAAAATTATCTAGAAGGGATATATTCATTATGCATTTAGTCCAATGCTGACGCAAAAAACAAACTGGTAATGTTACAAATATCAAAGCTGTATTAGCGGAAATTTAAATTACATAATCTTGGTTATTTATTTAAAGTTTTTCAACATCACTTTTTCCTTCAGAGTAATAAATGGTTGAAACACATATTGGTAATTGAAGTAAATGCTTAGTAAATTTGGCTGAATGTTTTTCATGTTAACCTGGTAAACAATGATTAGCTTTCATTATGTAATAAATGAAAATGATGCATTTTGCATCTTATCTCAACCAATCAGGTTCCAGGTGACCGTCTTTAACCCACAGGTAGATGCCCTCTAAAAGCTAAAAGGATTAAAAGGAATTTTTTAGCAAACATGTATCTTCATTTTAAAACGTGAAATCTAAACGAGATTAAAAAAAATCTGTTTGCAAGTGATGCTTTTAGACTATCTTGCACTTCCTGCATTATTTCTTTTTGGGGGTGAAGGGATTAAACTGCCTTTAATTTTGCATATATACTGTATATGTGGAAGGGTGGTGGACAATTCACTGACACCCACGGGAAACAGAAGGTTTTATTTGTAACACCGCTCAGGCGCACTGATTTATTTTTACCTGCAGAGGGCAATGTTGTCTGTGGCCTGAATACTGGCAACAGTAAACAGGACCACGGGGTTACCAATACTGGTATACAGTCCAGTGCACATACAAGTGCTCAAAAATAATAATGAAAACAAAAGGAAAAGGGAAAATAAAACACACTAATAAAACTACAAAACAAAAGTGCTGCTTACGCAGTGCCCCCTAAGCCAGTCAATACGGGCCTCCGAACTATGGTTCGCTATTTTCTATACACTGGGGTGGCCAGAGTTCCCCGTATAACTACACACATCCCCTCAGGTACGTAATTATTTATTTTACTTTTTAGTTTCTTTTAAAGCAGACTGTCTCACTCAGCCATGCTTGCCTGCTCTTTGTTTACACAGACGTCTTCCGCCAGTGTCACTGGGTATCCTCTCTCCGGCCACCCGAATGCACAACCAAGTGCAGTTCTTATGGGCCGAGCAATCCCCCAAGGCCTGCCTCTCAGCCACTCAGAGAGAGGGAAAGCCAACACACCCTCTTCCCCACCTCTCCATGGCATCGCCATGACTGACAGGTGGATCTTACAAGGCTGCAGCCCTCTTCCTGCAGAACCATGCATACGCCAGATAGTCAGCACAGATCTCCCCTGTTATAATATATAACAGTATTAAAATAGGTAAAATGAATACGGAACAGAATGCAGTGTGTAGATGATGTTTACATTTAACAAAAACCTTTTGTAAAAACCATTGCATGTATAGACGTTATCCTTCGGGCACCCTCTGCTGCAGCAAACCACAACTCAGCTCAACTTATTTGAACAATGTTGCACGACTCTTGCAATGTATGCTAGAGATTTCACTAAGAAGACGCAACAAATATTTAAATTAGTATATTGCGTCTCTTTTCATTAACATATTTTCTCTTAGTACATACGACAAAATGTGTACTTTGTGAATTGTCGCAATGAAAATGCGAGTTGCGGTATGTTTGCGCTGCGACGGGCCCATCTTAGTACATTTACCCCAGAATCTTTTTGTTGGTAATCACCACTGCATTCAAGTTTAATGAAAGTTTTTGTTTATCCAGTCACATTTACATTAAACATAAAGCAATAAAACATTAAAACATTCCTTCTTTCATTATGGGAAATTAAAAAATCTTGCTCTCATTGTGAGACATGCAAACTGCACTAAAATGACATACGAGATTATAAATGTACAGTGTGTGGTTAGGGTGAAAGCATGAGGAAGTGTTCCTAGGAATCATAAAAGTCACATATGGGATTCAAGGAAATGCATGCACATGGATTAGGGAGTGGTTAACATGTAGAAAAGAGAAAGTACTGATTAGAGGAGAAACCTCAAAATGGAGCGAGGTAACCAGTAGCGTACCACAAGGATCAGCATTAGGTTCTCTGCTATTCCTAATCTACATTAATGATTTAGATTCTGGTATAGTAAGCAAACTTGTTAAATTTGCAGACGACACAACAATAGGAGGAGTGGCAAACACTGTTGCAGCAGCAAAGGTCATTCAAAATGATCTAGACAGCATTCAGAACTGGGCAGACACATGGCAAATTACATTTAATAGAGAAAAGTGTAAGGTACAGCACGTAGGCAATACAAATGTGCATTATAAATATCATATGGGAGATACTGAAATTGAAGAAGGAATCTATGAAAAAGACCTAGGAGTTTATGTTGACTCAGAAATGTCTTCATCTAGACAATGTGGGGAAGTTATAAAAAAGGCCAAAGATGCTCGGATATATTGTGAAAAGTGTTGAATTTAAATCAAGGGAAGTAATGTTAAAACTTTACAATGCTCACCTAGAATATTGACCTCACCTAGAATATTGTGTTCAGTTCTGGTCACCTTGTTACAAAACGGATATTGCTGCTCTTGAAAGAGTGCAAAGAAGAGCGACCAGAATTATCCCGGGTTTAAAAGGCATGTTGTTTGCAAACAGGCTAAAAGAATTGAATCTATTCAGTCTTGAACAAAGAAGACTACACGGCGACTCAAGCATTCAGAATTCTAAAAGATATTGGCAATGTCGACCCAGGGGACTTTTTGAACCTGAAAAAAGAAACAAGGACCAGGGGTCACAAATGGAGATTACATAAAGGGGCATTCAGAACAAAAAATTTGAGGCACTTTTTTACACAGAGAATTGTGAGGGTCTGGAACCATCTCCCCAGTAATGTTGTTGAAGCGGACACCCTGGTATCCTTCAAGAAGCTGCTTGATGAGATTCTGGGATCAATAAGCTACTAACAACCAAACGAGCACGATGGGCCGAATGGCCTCCTCTCGTTTGTAAACTTTCTTATGTTCTTCTTAATCAAGTGACCCATAAAATACACTTATTTCCCACCTTCCAAATACTGTGTCTCTATGAGGTATAACACAATGTCTTTGTGAAGGGTGTTTTCAGCAATACTGGGTGAAGTACATGTGCCATGTACCTTGAGCCATGCTAATCACAGACAAATCTATGCATGTGTCTTTCTGTTTCACAAAATGTTTTTGTTTTAAAGAAGTGTACTTTTCATTGTGTTTCTTCCGGGTCTGATGTCACCGCTCAAGCCAGCTTGCCAGAAGCACTCATACATTTTTAAGGATTAAATTGTGATCCAGTATGTTGTAAGCCTAACTAATGTATGTACACTCACCTTCATGATATCCCTATCGAGATAATGTTCATAATAATAATGTAAAAACTATGTTTTAGGCACATTGATTCAACCTCAACCCCAGGATGTGACATTTTAATTGTTTTAAAGTAACTGTAAAAACAAAATATCTCACAAACCTGTAAATCCTATCCTAGGCACCCTTTTCACATATGCCACCAAGGTCCTACAAGTTCCTTCCACTGTTTGTTTTCAAACTCATGCTCCTTGGTATGAAACATACCGAAATGTTGGCCAGCTGGGTATTTTGTGCCAAAATATCTCAATATATTAATACTGTATATTATAATATTATTACAATATAAACACACACACAACAAAGGCACGCTTTCTCTTGATGGGTGACATGTATGTACACTTACTTAGGAACACTGGTACCTGTAAGGAGGATTTTAGGAATAAACAATCCAGTAGACATTTTCAAATTCCCTGGTCCTCTGGTTTGAATCTTAGCAAATCGAAATAGAAAGTATTACACCACTCAGTAGAGCATTACTGCTTTAAGAAATGCTTTTGAATCCTTTGGAAAATTACTCTCAATCTAAGAAGTTCTCTTCCATCGACTACAGACATCATTAGGGATGGCTGTAGCCTGGGGCTGTGCATGAACTTTTTCTTCTACTGTACACTTTATATATAATTTAGCTATCTTTCCTAAATTATTCAAGCAAATAGTGGGAGAAAATAATGTAGTTCAATGAAGCCTACTTACATGATCTTCAAATAAAACATTTTTTATGTTGATTTTTTTTTAGAAAGGGATACACAAGTTTGCTTCTCAAACCAGTTGGATGCTCAATAAACAGAATGTCAGAAGTTCAATTAAGTAAATAAATGATAACCTGGAATAAAAAGAACAAAGAAGTAAAGGGATTCTAATTCATCATACATGACTTGTGTCTCCTAAATAAGAACTATTTAGGCAGTTCAGGTAGCCAAACGGTACATTCATGTTATGATTTACTTTTCAATGATAAGGATGAAAGTCGCTCATTTTAAATGGCATACTATGTAAAAATATGAAATGTGCTATTATTTTTTATACATTTCTGAAATATCTTCAGAGCAAAATTAAGTGTTACTTGATGGAAGGTATATCAAATCTATATGTTTATCTATGTCAGTCTTTTATAAGTAACACACATACTGCTGATGGCTTTTTTACAGTCTGTGTTGGGACATTAATTACAAACAGAACTATAAGTTATGGGTAAAACAAATAGCTGCACTGTCTCCATAGAAGACAAAATATGACATTTTTCCAGAGAAGTCAAAAAATACCAAAGTTTCCCATTCCTGCAAAGATGTAATATGCACTAGTGGAATAGTATTTTATAGTTTCTCAAAACTTTCCACGAGGGGTATTTTATTGACCCCTTTGTTGACCTTCTTTCTAAGTGCAAGCGATTGTTTAGAAATAAAGAGTTGCTTACTATTTTTACTATTGTTACTATTTTTGTAAAGCAAAGTTCATGATTGGTGAAGCTTTTTTTTTTTAATTAGTGTGCTTCAGTATTGTAGTTTCACAACAAAAACATAAGGTGCAAAACTGGGAAGAAGCAGGTGAACTCCACTTATCATGTATTTCTTAAGTGCACAAACTTTTCTCATTTAATTATATCACATTATACTTCAGGTCTGTTTTTATATTATAGTTAGGGGTTATGATTTTCGGTTTTAACCGATAAAACACCCCCGATACAAAGAAAAATGAAATTGTTGGATAGCCAAAAAACACCGGAAAAACTATTCACGTTGACTTTACCCTTTTCCCATTAAAAAATTAAACCTACTACAAAAATAATAATAAATACATTTCTCAGTGCTGCTGGGCGATGTCCCGCCTTCCTGACTTGCATCTATCAGTGATTCGTTCTCAATACTTTAAACCCGCCCCAACTACTGAATGACAGCACATTCCTACATTTCTATGGGAGACTCCGCTTGCGAGATTTAAAACGAGATTACAATCAGGATGGAGGCTTGTTAGCGGGATTTCAAGCTGTATTACAGTTAAGATACAGAGGATTTAAAACAGAATTGTGGCGAAATGTACAAAAATGCCTACACAAAAAACCCCAGAAGAATGTGACCGTGACCATAGGGATTTTGTTGTTGGAGACAGCAAAGGAAAGAAGGTACAACTTAAGTGTGCAAGTACTGTCGAGTTACTACTATACATATTTTGACAGAAAAAAAACCTCAAGCATTTTGGAAAGTAACCGAAAACACTAATTTCATACAGTATACTAAAAACGAAAGCCCCCCCAAAAAATGATATACATATCAACTTGTTAATAGCAAAAAATAAGCACCTGAAAAATACAATTACTAAAACCCGAAAAACAGAAACCCTAATTATAGTACAATCTGCAGCTTCACTAACTAGTTGGTATTAAAGTAGGCAGTATCAACATTAATCACCTGCTTTTCATAAGATTGCCTCTTTTGAATGCATGTATCTGTTAAATCATTTAATCCCCAAAATGGAGCTTCTATGCAAATTTAAAAGCATAAAAGTAATAAAAGTGCAGCTCATGAGAAGGAGGGTGTGTTATAAACAAATTATTACTGCATATTTTTTTGTACATGACTTTGGCTCAGTTGCAAGCTGTAGAATGACCACTCTTTGTGCTTCCTTTTTACTTAATGCTATTTAAAATCTCCCATGAGATACCTTAAGTGGTGACTCAAATCCCCCTTATTGTTTGTTCTGTACAAGAGATGGATTTGGCTGAGAAAAAAGAGTGAGACTTGATTGTTTTATTAGGTTATATGCAATATCTTGAAGATATATGTTAACCTCCCAGCAATGGCGTAATGATTATTTATAAATGCACTGAAATATACTCTTTCAAGGGTGTCCCAAGGGGCACCGTAAATGAGCCACAGATCTAATTCACATTGTGTATAATACGTACTATACACACATGGCCATACTCAATTATTGATGTATATCTATGAGAATGTGTAAGTTTAAGACATATACTTTCTTAGCTCATGTGGCATGGCGGAAGCCCTAAATGTAAATAGAGTGTGTGTCTGTGTGTGTCCTGCTCCAAATACCTACCCTACGAAACCCTCGCTATACTGTTGTTGGGCTAAAATCCGCTAAACTAACCTAGCCAAGTCCTGCCGCCCTCCTGGCGACTCTGGCTTCTTCCTGGCGGCCTTGGCTTGGCAATGCCGTCTTGGAATGGAAGGGTTTCGTGTATTAGTTCTCTCAGCGACCGCGAATGTAGGTGTGGCGCTGACCACTGCTTTCTTAAACAGGTGTAAGCTCCCCGGGCAAGCCCCACCAGCCAATCAGGATCTCCCAATCAGCTCAGCTCTGGGCAAGCCTTCCTGTTTACCAAAGCAGCAGTGCAGCTGAACCAGCGACAAGGTCCTCCCTGTCACAATACCATCCTTTAGTTCAATCCAAAATCACATACATTTTTTTTTATTTACAGGTTTACGAACAGTGTTAAAATGTGACTTGTTTTTTTACTGACTGTCTGTAAATTTACGGACGGTTGGCAACCTTGGGTCAGTGTCTTGGCTTTGTCAAGTTGCTTGTCTTCACTGAGGATTTCGTTGCATTTGCTGGTGCTGCCACAAGTTAGGGTCGTCAGGGACCATTTTACCTCACTGCGTTACAGTGCCCCCTATTGGTTAGGTGCCTGGTGAGCTGAAGTGGATACCTGCATAGCTCCTCGGTGTAAAGAGGTAATTGGCTTGATCTCTAAATTATTATTATTATTTTTTTTTATTAAATAAATAACTTAGTTGCATGAAGGAATTGCTGAATTACTGATTTATTTCTGGTAAGTTTTATACTGTTACAATTATTAAATGTATTTGCCACATGCTTCAAAGGAGGGCCATCATACTTATATTTACAGTATATACATACGTATATACACATCTTATTGAATTGAACCTTTGGTCAACTTTGGAATAACTGACACAACGTTAAGGCTTTTGTTAGTCTGATAGATTGACCTGTATACATATTTGCATTTTTTCCTTTATAGTCACTTATTATTTCAAAGATTCACCAATTCACTACACAGAAATGTCTACTAATTGAGACAGTGCTGAAGGTGCCAAAGCCTGTGTAAAGTGTCTAGAGTACAGTACATGTATTTAACTCATCTGGTTAACATCTAGCATTGGAGTTGGTGTTTTGAAGGATCCTTCATTGTTTCATTGATTTCCAACCACTAACCTCAAGAACCCACAAATGAGATTCGCAAACTCGCCACCACCATTCTCAACCTACAGAACTGAGACACAAACTCCTACTGACAAAAAATATTAGCTATACATCAGTCATATGAAAGAGTCTATATTACCCTAAATTTAATATGATTTTATATAAGAATTTGTTAGATAATAAGATAAAGCACTAACAACTAACAAAAGTCAGTAATGCCAAAATAACTATATATGCAGGTATAGGATCCAGTATCCAAACAAAAGAACGGGAGACGTAAGAGTAATTATATGGTGATGACAGTAAGTAATCAAATTATGCAACATGGTTGCACAGGATGTAGAGGCAAAGAAAAATTATGTGATTATTTTCTGAAATGTACCTAATTATTAAAGCTTGTAGTGTAAATAAAGTTTATTAAACATGATACACACATGGTGTGTATCATGGTATATATATATATATATATATATATATATATATATATATATATATATATATATATAAATAATTACAATCAAAATACTGCTTCTGGTATATATTTGTAAAGCAATCATCAGTTGGAAGTGCCCTAGCCGACACAAAGTATGTATTGACCTTGTTTTTTGACACATTGATAAATGTAGAGGCTGTGTGGTCCAGTGGTTAAAGAAAAGGACTTGTAACCAGGAGGTCACTGGTTCAAATCCTGGCTCATTCACTGACTCACTGTGTGATCTTGAGCTAGTCACTTGTGCTCCGTCTTTCGGGTGAGACGTTGTCGTAAGTGACTCTGCAGATGATGCATAGTTCTAGTCTCTGTAAGTTGCCTTACAACTAAACTGCGAAATAAACAAATAATAATAATAGTGTAATATCCAAAATGATAAAAATAACACAAATGTGCTGCTAAATTACAATCAAATAAATTGCATCTCGGGGTTCAGTGACTCAAGATTTGTCATGGATACAGTTTATTTGCCTGTAATTCAGTGTAGCCCTATATTTTTATACATTATTCTATATAAAAAATAATCAGACCAAACTGCACTGTAGTAAATGTTTAGCAAATATGGTCAATTATTTATTGTGATAAACAACAAGCTCAGGAATTATACTTATACTAATATAAAAATATAATTTATATTATACTAATATAAATCGGACCCATACTGTGATTAAAACGACCCAAGCAAAGCACTGTGTGTAACCAGGGCCAGACTTAATCCATGACCATATTCTTTTAATTTAATAATTGACTAACAACCGTTGTCTGGCTTGCAAACACACTGTGAGGCAGTACCATGCAAGAAAGGAAGAGGGCATTTAATATGAGCATACAGTAACCCCACCTCAATTTTGATTATTAAGCAAGAAAGTGTTGGACTAATGCAGCTTGAAAAATGAAAAATGCATACACCGCTGTAATCAATTGAGATGCTCATGAGTGCTTGAAGATTCCTCTGCAGGCGTGCCTCAAGCTTGCCCTGGAGGGGGGTTTGTGATGTGAACAATTTAAGATTATTCAAATCTAGGCCCCCAGAGACAATAGGCCTCTATTGGGGCAATAATGTAAGGAAAAACTAAAGCAACAGTCATCAGAGGAAGAAGATGTTTACATGTTATTAATCTTTTCATTTCCTTGGCATTCATTTGAGTCAAAAGAAACGTTACATTTAAAACTTCAGCAAACATTTATATTCTGCAAAATGCCATTTTAATTACAAATAGCAGCATGTGGTTACATATAAGCATTGAAAACTATTTCATAATCTTCAGTATTAATAGATAAATAGCAACTAGGCTATTGTTAGGCACAGATTTTGTTTGTTGATATAATATGTTGTGTGTTGAGTAACAGATTAATTTTGGGAGTGTGGTACATACAGCTTCATTATTTGGAGGATATTTCAAGGATCACCTGGAGTTTTCTTTTGGAACAGACTAGTTGGGAACCTGTGCTCTGTGGTATTTTGCATGTTTAAACTATGTTTTAGATACTTTTACTTTAAAAGGCTTCATAGCAATTATGAAATTAGAAAATGCAGGTTGAAATGAACTCATTGGGGCCCTATTTTGATGTGTGTCAGAGCAACAGGACATTTTTAGATAAGAATACAATATTTGTTTTTTTTCTGTATTGTTTTAATTCATTTTATATCAGTTTTACCCAATGCCCAATTCCAATTTTGCCTCAACGATGAAAATAAAAACTCCATTCCTGCCATCAAACCGATTGCTTTTTTTTAACCAACTGAACCTAAGCAACAAAAGTTCCCAAGCTATTCAAACCTGGAGGCAAGGCCCAGCCAGTCTGTGTCTGGCTTGGTCAGGGCGTCAGACCAGTAGGGGTCACAGAAGTACAATGAGGTGAACTATTCCCAGCTGTGAATCAAACCACCCTCACATGCCAGGAGTGACTTTGCTGGGGTGGTCATTATTTGAATGGTATTGAACAGTAATAAAAGTGCCACTATTGTTGCATTTTTAAAAAAAAGAATTTTTCTTGCACCCTGTTATTTACCAAAATAACATAAACTATAAATATCAACCTCGTCTTTTTCTTAGATAAACCAAAATAAAGACTAATAGATAGTGAACTGGAAAAGAATACCATTTTAAATCCAAGGATTGCTCAACATATTGGCATTGCATAGACTGACAGATGATTAAAATGTTTCTACAGTGTGGATACATTTATAAGCACAGTATTAAAGCCCACGCTGTGTATTTTGAATGCACTGTTAGGAATAACAGTAATTGTTTGGCTTGGTCCTTCTTTGTGTCTGTGCCAGCTGGCAGCTGCTCTTGCTGTGGCACATGACACTACAGCTGTGTCCACATGTTTTTAGGTCACAGCATCAACTTATATAATGTAGGCTTTTGATTAACAGTTCAAATGTTCAAATGATGTCATCATATTACAGATGATTGCTACCTATTATGGGAAATACTTATTTAGAAATTGCGTCAAGATGACCCTTTTCAAAAGCTAATTTTAGCATCATGAGATGACTAAAGAATGTTTAATTCATTTTAATTGTAATTAATGCTAAATAAATTACACACATGAGGAAATAGATTTTTAATATCTGAGCACTGATTTACCATGGTTCAAATTAATAAAAGATAATACTGTATGTTGTCAAGTTAGCTACCAACAAGTTATCTTTGGACTATAACTCACTACAGACTGTTTATTTATGCAGCATATAAGCCAACAATATATATATATATATATATATATATATATATATATATATATATATATATATATATATATATATATATATATATATATTAATTATAAGTACAACCTAACCCTAAAAGCATTTTGTTTATTAACATGCATTATAACATTGAAGGTAATTGTTAACAGTTAAGCAAATAGTAAAACTGTCAGAAATCTCTGCAAAATAAATGACAACTTTAATTAAACAATCTGTGTGATAAGTTCAACGAGTGGGAGAGGTGCCTGATATGCTGTGGTCCGGCAAACTTACCTACAATGGTCTGTGGCTGTCAAACATAAATTCAGTCAAAATAATGTATTTGGTGCACTAAAGAGGTAGACTAAAATATAAATTAAAGCAGTCCGTTTTTAGTATGATAATGAATTACAAATCTTTAAAACAGTGTTTGATTGTTCGTTTGGAACAGGAGTTATAACATTAATAACATCAATGGAACACTGTCAGAAAACTTGGGTAAACATTTTATAATGAATACAATATAGTACTGGTATATTCTTAGGTTATTTATTGTAATAAATTACAAGAAAAAATGCGACTGAAAACAAATTACTATGTGGGCCCTGGATACAACCCACCCCAAACTTCCCCAAAGAACTGAAGTGCCAAGATAAACATAAAATTAGGCCAACATCTGAAAAAGACGCCTAAATATATGATATAAATATATGATTATGTATAAAGTATAAAGTTCTACAAAGGCAGTTGAATACATGCATAGACATACACATATCTCCTCTTTTGGCTTCTCCTACTACCTTTACGCTTATGGTACCCAAATCTTCCTCTCCTTATCGTCCTTTGACTCCCACATCTCCTCCCACATCTCAGAATACCTCTCAGCTATCTCGTGGATGCATTCTCACCACCTCAAACTCAACCTCACTAAATCTGACCTCCTCTACTTTCCTTCTGCTTCCTCTCCCTCCTCTGACCTCTCCATCTCGGTATCCTTTGACTCATTGTCTGTCCACCTGCTGAAAATCTTGGTGTTACTCTCGACCTCTCCCTCTCCTTCTCTCAACACATCTCTTTCCTGACATGCACTTGCCGCTTTTTCTTAGCAACATCTACCAAATCCATCCTTTTCTCACTACTTATTCCACCGAACTCCTGGTCCAAGCTCTTGTACTCTCCAGACTGAACTACTGTAACTCTCTCCTTCCTGTTCTCTCTGCTTCGTCTATCTACCCCCTTCAGCTTATTCAAAGTTTTGCTGCTCGTCGTGTATTCTCCCACCCTCGCTATTCTCATGCTACCCCTCTGCTTCACACCCTCCACTGGCTACCTATCTCTGCTTGCATTAAATTCAAGACACTTGTTCTTGCCTACCGCTCTCTTCACCACACTGCCCCCTCCTACCTCCAATCCCTTGTGTCTCCCTACACCCCCTCTCGCCCACTCCTCTCCTCCTCTACAGGCCGACTGGTTATGCCTTCCCTCCACTCCCCATCCTGCCATGCCCGCTCCTTCTCTTCCCTACCCAGCTACTGGAGAACTTCAGGACTGCTCCGTCTCTCACTGCCTTCCGCTGCCTCCTCAAGACTGGCACTTGTAGAGCTCTTGACTTACCCCTCCTACTATGCACTGGACTTACCTGATGTATGCACCACTGTGGCAATGTGAAAGCCCTGACGGTGCACAGGTGTGTGGGGAATATTGGGTGGCAGAGAGGGGGTTAAATTCCTCGCTGCAAAAACACATGAACAGATGTATAAAAAGGGTGATCACGGGTTGTTAGTTTAGAATTGTGATGGTGAAGGGATGATGTGGTGCTGGACTGTGTGTTTGTTCTGTTTTGGTTATTTATAAATAAATGCGCGAAAGCGCTTGAATTGCAGCATTCTGGTCTATGAGTTTCACTGCTAAGGCTACCCAGTCACAACCACGTTACTATAGCCCCAGCTAATGCACAATCCTTGCACCATTGCACTACTATGTCACTGTAGATATAACTTATTGTAATCCAAACTTGCTACATCCTAATTACAATTGTATTTTAGTAGTATTATTTGCAGTTACTGTAAACTATATTGTATTTAATTTTAATCTTGCATTGTAACCCTGTACTGCCCTGCAACACCTGTAAGTCGCCTATAAAGGCGTCTGACAAATAAATAAATAAATAAATAAATAAATAATAATATGGGTCCCCATACATAGGTAATGCCAAAGGTATATGGATACATAGAAAGAGGAATACAACATTGTAGGGTATTAGTTCAAACATGTATTTTAATATATTTAAATGCAAAATGAAACCCATTTATGATAATGTCCATCTACAAGTTGTGGTTTCAAAGTGGGAAAACACGTTCACACCAAGCTGAGTTCTAGTGCAAGCCAGGAACAACAGACAAGTGTTGTTGAAAGCCTTGAAGATTACTAGTCTGCTTGCAGATGGGAAGGCAAAACAGAGCATTAGCAGTCTTGTATTAGATAAGTAAATAGAAACAGGTGGATTATTGCCTAATGATATCCAATTTAGAGACCTAAAAGGGCACAGCTGTGGTCAGAAAAAAAGCTAAAAGCCTTTTATAATGCAAGTGCATCTGCACTTAGCAGGGAAGACAAAGCATACAAAATACATAGCAACATATATGCAGGTAGCTAATAAAACATTATTGATTATAATGTGTTTAGTCTCAAAAGGTAACACCAGTAATTATAGAAGGTTGTGACCCCTGGCATGCCTATGCTTGTATACACCATACCAAGATTAGAAAACCAAATGACGAGAAATGCACATTGATAGAATATTAAAATATGCCACTTCTTGTACCATGGTAAAGGTTTCCAGGTGTACGGGATAATTTCCAGTACCGGTACAGATACTTTTCTGTTAATCAAAATGACACAAAGCTGAGCCTTACAAATTGAACAACCCTTTCAGCTTTTCTTTCTTTCAGCAGCAGCCCAACCTTAAAACGTGTAAAAGAGTAAAAAAAAAGGGGGTTAGGTACAGTAAATGTGGATGGTTAGTTACCATTATATTTAAAATATTGACAAGCAGTTTAACTAAGTAGATTGTGATTTGTGCATTTAAATGTGCACAGCAGCAGTACCATTACATTCAATAAGCTAAACTTACAAATGCAACTATTACACTATTACAAAAAAACTATTACACACATTTTACATTGCTTTTTCATTTCTCAGCTCAGCAGATTTTTTTTTCATGTAATGTTCATTATGTGGTTTGCAAGAATAAAATAATTTTGTCCATTATCCAGTATTTGAAGCTGTGTAATACTAAATGCGTAAGCAGTTATTGTTTGTCTTACTGAAACACAGAAAAGTGTCTAGTAAACATATAACATATATTTATTGTGGTCACGTGTCATATTTATTTGAGGTAAACCTATTAGATGTGTACAAATGCTTCATCAAATGCCCTTATCAATGTTATTTGCAACGTCTTTGTTCTCACTACTGGGTAGCAGAAAGTTTGTCAATGATAATACATCCGCCATTTGTGATTATCTATTCTTTTTAATGGGGTCCATAGTTTTTTGCAATACTAAAAATGTATAAACTAAATTGAAAAAGCAAAAATGTTGGTTACACAAGACACAAAATATATTAATGAATGCATAAAATCTATTTTAATTGACGAAAACATACATTGGAGGGACTTGAAGATTATCATTATAATTTATTAGATCATAAATAATACACAATACAAAACCACACTAGAAAGGCATTATTTCACAGGAACATGTGGGCACTTTCACTGGGAAAAGGGTTCAAAGGTTGTCAATGCTTTCTCGGGGGGCTCCGTCTGACAGTGAACATGTGTTTCCTCCCTTTAATCGGTTCGCCAGTAGCAGGAAAGCTGCTTGTTTTCCGCACAGGTTGTCAAAAATGATTTCATTCTGGAGACGAATGATAAAAGAGGTTTTCAAACACAGCTTTTCACTGTAGTGTGTGCAGTCCCAGGGAGCAAGGTTTGTATTACAATATCACCATAGACAGGGGAACACATTTACTTTTGCCAAAAAATAGCACCATTTTAACCTGTTCATAGGTGGTAGGAATTAGAGACCACTCAATTTAACTATAAAGAAATTACATGAAACCCAGGATTTAATATCCACCTCTGGTAATTATACCTTTTTCAATTACCCACTTCTTTTCATATTGACTTTTATTCATCCTTATAAAAAAATACAATATTTCTTACCTATTAGCAGAATGTCTTAGATATAAATTGGGTGATAGTGTGATATAATTACAACCTCATGAACTTATAGGAATGATGTTACAGTAGAAAACAACCTTTTTTATACCTAATTAGCTCATTAAAATTGAACTATTCAACAGGTTTTGTCATTCATATTTATTGGTATGTGTATAACAATTGCATGAGTTGCATAGATCAGGGGTTCTCAACCTTTTTGTTTCTGAGACCCCCCCCCCGTCCCTGCTATAAAAATTCCACAGCCCATCATATACATTATATCTATACACACACATCAGGGATGGAAATAAGACTCCTATTGCTATTGCATAGCAGTTTTACCCATTCCAGGTTTTAAAACGAGCTTGATTAGCCCCATATATATATATATATATATATAATGATTTCCATTACACGAGAGTAGATGTTAAAACTTCATGCTGATTTGAACTCGGCTCTCGCCAAGATAAGCACCAACTAAGACGTAGCTTTACAGTAAACTAATGTGATCCATGTGTGTCTCCATCCATTTACGTTTCCTTCCATATGATGATGTAGATATCCTTCTGTCTGGTGTTAATGGCTGAAGTGTAATGCTGGCTCCAGGGATCAGCTTATTTTGCCTCCCTGGCGCATCAGCACACACAACGGCTGCGATGCTGGCTCCGGGGATCAACCAAAGTGCGGCCTCCCCAGCGCATCAGCATGACAACCGTCTGGATTGAGCTAAGTAGGGTACATCTCTGGGGTTTTCAAGTGGGCACCTTCCATCCTCAGTGTTTCGTCGACTAGCCCACGACACCTCAAGAGGGCTCGACGGTGATTCTGGCGTCCCAGCATCACCCCCCTCCGTCCCCCACTCAACTCAGCCCAGCTTACTTACCTGTCCCCAGCCAGAATCTTTCCGTCTCAACCACAGCCAGTTGCTGCTCCTCTCTGCTGCTTCAGATAAGTTCTTCACTGTGCGACGCAACTCTTGGCCACTGAATCCGACGTCTCTGAGAAACCGGGTTGTAGAGTGTGCCACAAATCCTCGACAACCCACTTCCACTGGGTAAACCCGAACTCTCCATCCTCGCTGTTCCGCTTCAGTGGCTAGTTGAGCATACCGCAGTTTCTTCCTCTCATACGCCTCATCTACAGCATCCTCCCATGGCACTGTTAACTCTACCAGGTGAACAAGGCGTGCTGATCCAGACCACAAGACAATATCTGGTCGAAGGTTAGTGGTGGCAATCTCAGGTGGAAAAATAAGCCGTTGACCAACATCTGCCAGCATATTCCAGTCTCTAGCAGCTTCCAGTTGTCCTGGGCGAGGATTGGTTTTAACACCTTTTCTTGGTGGTTGCTCTCCTGGGCGGAGGAATGTTGTCTTTTGTGTGTAATGTTTTGATGGAACAGGTGGCAACTTATTGGTCATGTTACGCTTGTCTTCCAATGCTAAAGCCAAACATCGCAGCACCTGGTCATGGCGCCAAGTAAACCGTCCTTGGCTAAGAGCCACCTTACATCCTGTCAAAATGTGCCTTAATGTTGCAGGTGATGAACACAAAGGACATGAGGGATCCTCTCCTACCCAGAGGTTTAGGTTCTGTGGTGATGGGAGAACATCATATGTTGACCTGATGAGGAAACTGATCCTGCTCTGTTCCATTGACCATAGGTCTTGCCAGCCAATCTTGCGTTGTTCCACACTCTCCCATCTCATCCATTCTCCCTGTTTGGCCTGGGAAATGGCCTTTATACACCTCATCCTCTCCTCCTGCTTTTGCACCTCGTTGACTACCAGCTTCCTCCTTTGAGCTGGGGCCGCCTTGTGCCATGTAGGAGGAGTTGAACTGAAACCAAGACCCCCTCTTCCATGCTGAACTTGTCCCATGATATCACCAATTCGAAGGGCAGCCTTTGCATCTTCCACAGCTTTCTTTGCCGCCCACTTTCTTCCAGTTTTCAACACAGGTGCTGCCTCCCTTACGCATTTATCGCGTGACTCTACTAATGTCATTTCCAGTCTGACCTTGGCGCACTTAAACTCCTCGGTTAGAGCAGAGACTGGTAGCTGCAGTATTCCTTTACCATAAAGTCCCACTCTGCTGAGGCAGCGTGGAACTCCCAACCATTTCCTGATGTATGAACTGATTAAAGCTTCCAGCTTCTCTACTGTTGTCAAAGAAACCTCGTACACAGTCAGTGGCCACAGCAACCTCGGCAGTAGACCAAACTGAAAGCACCAGAGTTTTAGTTTACCTGGTAGAGCGCAGCTGTCTATGCTCTTCAACCCTTCCACTGCTTGTTGTCTAACTTCTCCCACACGAACTGTGTCCTTTAGATCCCCGTCGTACCATCTCCCAAGACTCTTCACTGGCTTCTCAGACACTGTTGGTATTGCCTCACCATTAATGAAGAATGTTTTATCTACTACTTTGCCTTTAATTATAGAGATGCTCCTTGATTTAGTGGGCTTGAATTGCATTCGTGCCCATTCAATGTTATTGGTTAATTTGCCCAATAATCGATTAGTGCAGGCTACTGTTGTAGTCATGGTTGTCATGTCATCCATATATGCTCGAATTGGTGGTAATCGCATTCCAGAAGCCAAGCGCTCTCCTCCTACTACCCATTTTGATGCCCTAATGATTACTTCCATTGCCATGGTAAAAGCCAGTGGAGAAATGGTGCATCCTGCCATTATTCCAACCTCTAGGCATTGCCATGTAGTGCTGAATTCTGAAGTTGAAAAACTGAATTGCAAATCTCCAAAATAGGCTTTCACTAAATTTGTTATTGTCATCGGTACACTGAAAAAATCAAATGCTGCCCAAAGTAGTTCATGTGGCACTGAACCATATGCATTAGCCAAATCCAGGAATGTCACATGGAGCTCCTTCCTCTCCTTTTTAGCTGATTGAATTTGTTGCCAGATCACATTGATGTGTTCTAAGCAACCTGGGAAACCTGGAATGCCCGCTTTTTGTATTGAAGTGTCAATGAAGCAGTTCTTTAATAGGTAAGCTGACAATCTCTGAGCAATAATGCTGAAGAAAATCTTGCCTTCTACGTTTAATAGGGAAATGGGACGAAACTGACTGATGCTTGTAGAATCTTTTCCTTTAGGTATAAAGACTCCACCTGCTCGGCGCCATGCTCTTGGTACAACCTGTTTTTCCCATGCCACTTTCATCAATTTCCACAGAATTCGTAGAACTCCTGAAGCACTCTTGTACACTCTGTACGGAACTCCATTAGGCCCTGGAGATGATGAAGCCCTTGCTTTTTTCACAGCTTGCTCTATTTCTTTCCACTTAGGTGCACAGTCCTCCATTTGGTATTCTGGTGGATTGATAGGTGGGATGTCTGACGGAATTGACATAGGCTCCTGCCTTTTTGAATCTGTATGTGTTTCCTCCAAATATCTCTCCAGCTCAACCTTAGATGCTTTTAGTGTGCCATTCTTCTCACTGGTGAATAACTTCTTTACAAATTTGAATGGGTCTTTATAAAAGTTAGCTCTCGCACGCTCCTTCTTTTTGTAGCGTTTCCGTAGGCGCTCAGCTCTGCGCAATGTTGCAAGCTTATCTTTTATGACCTTTTGTAAGAGATTGAGTCCCTCCTTCTGACTTTGCACAGCACAGCAGTCTGATCCATTCTTGTCTTTAGTAGTATAAGTTTAATAAGACAGACCTGAACTTGTACCGGCAGACATAGGGGCGCAAGGTGGGACTACACCCTGGATGGGACGCCAGTCTATATATACATATACATATATAAAATTATTTTAGTTTTACTTACTCAATGTGTAACTTGTTGCTGGTGCTGAGCAACAATTCTGTCAAGACGTGGAGATATCTTTGCCAAGCACACACGCATGTCATTGTCAGTGTTCATCCTGGCTCGGGACTGTTTTCATTGATGTCATGGATGAAAATCCTGTTTCGCACAAGTAGGTTGTACCGAATGGGACCAACACTTTCAGAGCTGCAGAAGAAGCAGTGCTGTATTCATCGGAGCACTCACACCAAATGCCTCCAGCAGCATTTCACTGAACTTGGTTCTGAGGGAGCTGTCTGAGGAAATGTCAATGAGCTCTTCTAACAGCTTTGATGGGACAGAGGGTGGCAGTTTAGTTTCAATATTCTCACTAATGGGGTTTGTAGCCCACAGGTGTGTAGTGGCTTGTTCCGTCATGAGTTCTGGAAAGTAAGTATTATATTTGTTGAGTAGACCAGACAGATGCGCTGCCAGCTGCAGTTTGATTACGTCAAAGTCAATGTTTTGTTCCTGAATGAAAGAATGCAAGAGCTCAAACATATAAGTAGTCCCCCCACAGACACAAACTTTTCAGTGTTGTAGTTTCCTTTTGAATGTGTCAATTCTTTCACGCTGGGTAATAAAATGAGTGCTCCCACCTTGCACAGTTTTATTTAGCTTCTTCATTTCACAGAATATGTCCGCGAGGTAACCCAGTTTTGCCAGCCACATGTCATCTTTCAGCACTTTGGCAAGTTCGGGTTTCTTATCAGATAAGAAAGTACGTAACTCTTCCTTGAGATTAAATATATGGGTAAGCATTCTGCCTCGAGATAGCCATCTCACCTGTATGTATGAGCAAGGAATGGTGCTCTGCGCCCACTTCCTCACAAAGTGGGGCAAAACACCTGGTTGCTCTATATTTAATCAAATTAACGAGTGTTACCGCTGTGTTTGGAACACTGTGAAGACCTGGTTCAATATCTTTCACAGCAAGCGCCTCTCGGTGTAAAAAGCAATGTGTCCAAATAGCACGAGGTGCAACGGCTTTTATTTTCTGCACAACACCAGAACGCACCGGTCACTGCTGCGGCTCCATCAGTACAGATTAGTCCAACTGATTTCTGCTGAAGTCATAAAATCATCTAACAGTCTGAAAATGTCGTCTGACACTGTTGTTGTCTTGAGCACCTTGCAAAACAAAAAGTCTTCCTTTATTCCCTTATTCCACACATACCGAACATAGGCGAGTAAATGGGACATTTTAGAATTATTTTAGTTTTACTATTTTAGTTTTACTTACTCAATGTGTAACTTGTTGCTGGTGCTGAGCAACAATTCTGTCAAGACGTGGAGATATCTTTGCCAAGCACACACGCATGTCATTGTCAGTGTTCATCCTGGCTCGGGACTGTTTTCATTGATGTCATGGATGAAAATCCTGTTTCGCACAAGTAGGTTGTACCGAATGGGACCAACACTTTCAGAGCTGCAGAAGAAGCAGTGCTGTATTCATCGGAGCACTCACACCAAATGCCTCCAGCAGCATTTCACTGAACTTGGTTCTGAGGGAGCTGTCTGAGGAAATGTCAATGAGCTCTTCTAACAGCTTTGATGGGACAGAGGGTGGCAGTTTAGTTTCAATATTCTCACTAATGGGGTTTGTAGCCCACAGGTGTGTAGTGGCTTGTTCCGTCATGAGTTCTGGAAAGTAAGTATTATATTTGTTGAGTAGACCAGACAGATGCGCTGCCAGCTGCAGTTTGATTACGTCAAAGTCAATGTTTTGTTCCTGAATGAAAGAATGCAAGAGCTCAAACATATAAGTAGTCCCCCCACAGACACAAACTTTTCAGTGTTGTAGTTTCCTTTTGAATGTGTCAATTCTTTCACGCTGGGTAATAAAATGAGTGCTCCCACCTTGCACAGTTTTATTTAGCTTCTTCATTTCACAGAATATGTCCGCGAGGTAACCCAGTTTTGCCAGCCACATGTCATCTTTCAGCACTTTGGCAAGTTCGGGTTTCTTATCAGATAAGAAAGTACGTAACTCTTCCTTGAGATTAAATATATGGGTAAGCATTCTGCCTCGAGATAGCCATCTCACCTGTATGTATGAGCAAGGAATGGTGCTCTGCGCCCACTTCCTCACAAAGTGGGGCAAAACACCTGGTTGCTCTATATTTAATCAAATTAACGAGTGTTACCGCTGTGTTTGGAACACTGTGAAGACCTGGTTCAATATCTTTCACAGCAAGCGCCTCTCGGTGTAAAAAGCAATGTGTCCAAATAGCACGAGGTGCAACGGCTTTTATTTTCTGCACAACACCAGAACGCACCGGTCACTGCTGCGGCTCCATCAGTACAGATTAGTCCAACTGATTTCTGCTGAAGTCATAAAATCATCTAACAGTCTGAAAATGTCGTCTGACACTGTTGTTGTCTTGAGCACCTTGCAAAACAAAAAGTCTTCCTTTATTCCCTTATTCCACACATACCGAACATAGGCGAGTAAATGGGACATTTTAGAAATGTCTGTGGATTCATCGAGTTGTATAGTAAAATCATTGTCACACAGCCAATCAATGCATTGCAATACTATGTCTTCCGTCGTTTGACAGTGTCATTTGACATTGGTATTTTTGCCAGTTCCTTGGCCTTCTGCTCTCCAAACATTTCCTTTACAATGTCAATGGCACACAGCATTATCAACTCCTCAGCAATCGTATGTGATTTTTTTGCTTTAGCACTTTTCTGTGCCACTATGTACAGTGACACTACAAGCTTTTTATCTGCGGTAGTTGTGGATTTCATTATGGCTTTAGTACCAAGCAGTTCCTTAGCCTTTCACTCAAAAAATGAATGTTGCTTGTTTTATCCACATAAAAATGTACCATGGTTACCACAATGGTAACTGGATTTTGGAACAAGTACTATGGTATTACCATGGTTCTTAAAACTGTAAAACATTGCCCATGGTACTGCCTGTACCATGGTTCCTAAAAACTATAGTATATGTACATCGTAGTCTGTTGAGCAGGAAAAAATAGAATTGTCAACATACAAACACTTTATTCAACACATCTAACGGCACAAGATACATGTATTATGCAGTTTACCAAACAAATAGTGCAGTGATTTCTAGCCCTCAAAACGTATAGTAACTACGTTGTTATAAACACCCATCAAAGTGCTGTAAAATTTCCAAAATATTGGGCACTAAACAATTACTAATGGTTCATAGCCATCTTAAGACAATTTTAACTTCTACACTACAAAAACAACAATGTCCAAACAAATTAACAACTTTTGAACCCCTTCCCTGCCAATGCTATTTAAACTTTCACCCTGTCAGTTAAATGTGCTGTTGCTTGTGCACTTGCATGGAACATTGGCTCCAAAAAAAGAAATGTCCATATTCGGCTGTATTTTATTTTTGGAAAAATAACCAAAAGATTATGCTAGCATTTATCATCAACATCCTTTTTTTTGCTGAAATGCGTTACAAAAATAACACTGTAGTTTGCACCGTGGCTGCACTGGTGCCCTTGTTAATAAAAAAAAAAAAAAAAAAAAAAAAAAAAACGAAAAATGAAATAAAACGAAAAAAAAAAACTGTTTCTTATTTTCAGTGCCCATTTTTTGTAGCTTCCTCTTCTGAACCTTGCAGGCATTGCTGAGCTTTTCTCTAATATAGTACCTAACATCAGATGGGGATCTTTCAGGAAACTAATGTCTTACGACAGCTGTAAGAGAAAACATACTTCAGTTACTGAGGAAACTGAAAAAGAGAATGTTTGACATAATTTTGCTTTAGATCACTTGGTTAAAAGAATGGCATCAGTTTTGTTTTGATCTGTTGCAGAAATCAATGTTGGGAACCAAAGAGTTTTACATTTTATTTTTTGTACTTGAAAACTTGTACCTCATACTTTTTTGTGTTCAGTTGAGTGGGTCTTAGAGAGATAGTTTAGCTAATTTGTGAGCATTAGGATTTTAGAGACTAAATATAACAATACATGGTATAATACATTTATGAAAAAGTAGCATTTTGTTTAAAGCAATAGCTGTATTTTATGGTCACTTGACTAAAAATCTAAAAATTTCTGTCTGACAAAAAACAATTTTTTTCCATTTGGTATCTCAAATGGAAAAAATGTTATTTGTGTTAGAGCCAACTCCCAAATTCATTAAATTCTTGTAGCACAGAGTCACACAGGCCTCAGCAGAAGTGGGATAATACATTTATTATACTATATTGTGGCCTTGCTTTTCTGTTACAGATACATCTCCCATTGCAATAAAAAAGGTAAGTTTGGGTTTCTGCTCAAAAAGATTTACAGTAACTAGACACCATCACACAGACACTGCAAGCTCTGTAAATGTTACCAACTCGCATCTAAACTCTTAAAATGTATACCCTTTGTGCCTACAAGAGGAAAACATTAACCTGAAAAGAATGTAAATGTGCAATATGTACTTACCTATTATGTAGGTCCAAGGAGATGAGTGATATCCAGTAGAACAGAGCCATAAATGGGAAAAATATGAATTAGTAAATTGATACATGTAGTGAAATTAGCTATAGTAAAATGGACCCAATGCTATTTGCTATTACCCTTATTTAAAATACTATATTTATTTGTATTTCATTCCACTCATGTCTATTTTTTTTTTACTACCACTTATCATAACGGTATTGTGTATTTATTTTGGAAGCTTCAGCACAATTACCTGTGTATGCATATGTGGCAAAGTGCCCGCCCCTGTGTGTATTTTGTGTGTTATGTGTTGTATGTATGGTGCGTATGTTAATGTTGGTGTATAGATTGGTACACGGGATATAAACGGGTCTGTGTTTCACGTGTATTTAAAAAGTGTAGATTTGTATTTAGGCACGAGGAGGGCACAAATCACTTCACGTGCTGGTTAAATGTAATATGTGAGCACGGGGTTGCACAGAATTAATTCACGTGCTGGGATTCAAGTGAATAATTAATTAGTAATTGAATCCCAGCACAACAGTATAAATAGGCACATTTTTAGTCACTCGTGGTTGGGTGTTCGGAAGAGGAGAACGGGGGAGAGAGAGAGGAGAGTTAAATCATTAAGATCGTAAAAGTAAAGATAAGTGTTTGTTCTCACCGTGTCTGTTTGTCTGTCCGTGCACCGTTTGTTTAGTGTCAGTCGTTTTGTCTGTCTGTTTATTTTGGCGTCAAGTGCCGTGTCCTGTTTTGTATTCCGTTGTCTAAACCTTTTATTTTGTTATTAAACGCTGAGTGCAGCCATTGCACTCGGCTCATCATCACAACCACCGTCTCTGTGTATTCCTTTCTGGTCTGACGCCACCCACTCTGGCCGTCTTTGTGACAGCATATTATACAGCATTCTGACTGAGGTCATTACAGCCACAAGTGACTGAGGCCAAATACAGAGAAATACGTAAATAGTTAAATGCAATATTTTAGCATCATGTATATATTTGTTTTAAGTGAAAGGTTAAGTTCATTGATTTATTAAGTGTAGATTATTAGCATGGGAATCGGTCTTTGCTATATAAGTGGACATCCTCTGTGCAGTCAGAGAACGTGATATGGACTAGGAGTTGTGTGACGTCAGTCCTATCAGTTGAGACCATTTTCTTCAGTCTCAGATTTTTATTGAGACAGTCTACAGTATGGGATGAAGTAACTTGAACTAAGTATGTCAAGTAATTACAGATTTAATGCTTGTGACTATAATTACAAACACAAAACACTCTGCTGCAAACCTGCCTTGGACCATTCCGAAGTAGTTCCTGTTTGTTACCACAATAAATATCAGCATTTTCACTTAAATTATCTGGACTTTTCATGCCGAGTGTTTCAAATGTTACAGGTGTGTAGTGTTTTGCTTTCTTGCTTACACTATGACCCTTTCTCTGCGCAGAATTTTAAACTCTTCATTTTCAGCATGAACCAACTCCAATTCAGATCAGGAAACCTCCCTCAACAATATCTCATTCATTCTTCGTTGGAAACTCAGTACCCTTTATTTTAATGTAGACCTCCCAGTAACCAGACCCGCTGCCCCGGCATTACAGAGATCAAAACGCCACCGCCAGCAGGCTCAGCCTCCGGAGCAGCTATTTTATAAAGATTGGCCTAACTATTAAAAAACCCTGCATGACAACAATATCAACATCCTGGATGGAAGCGATAGTATGTTCAATATTTATGATAGATGTTCAATATTTATTGTACCTTTTATATCTGCTACACCATGCTGTCTGCTTTTCAAGCGCACTTCCACAAACTCGCTCGCCCAGAGCTTCAGGACAGGCGGCAGCACCACCCTCGTCTCCAGTCATGGTCACCATCTCCTCCCAGCACAGCAACCAGGGGACGCAGCCGAAACAAGTCCCACCCTTCAGCTTCATAAACAACATTTTTTGAGGACATGAAGTCCCTCATTCACCCCTTTGCTGTCTCAATTACTTCAATTAATACACGGCTCAACAATATGGACAAACAGGTCGCTTCCAACGCTGCAGCAATCTCTATCAAGCCCAGTATTCGCCACTCCAATCATGGCCGCTGTCTCGGTTCAGCACTTCCGTCCCCCACAGTTGACGTTCCCACTTACAACCTGGCACCAGCCGCCCTCAGTGTTCCATAGCACATGCCTGTATTTAGAAATCAAGTCCAGCAACCACATATGGTTTCTACTTTCAATACTTTTGCAACATTAAGGGCTAGATTCTCAAAGCTATTTTCCAGCTCATTTTAATTTATTTTTCTGAAAGGGAACATTTTCAAGGATTATTATTTATTTCTTAGCAGACACCCTTATCCAGGACGACTTACAATTGTTACAAGATATCACATTATTTCTACATACAATTACATTATTTTTTACACATTATTTTTACATACAATTACCCATTGATACAGTTGGGTTTTTACTGGAGCAATCTTGGTAAAGTACCTTGCTCAAGGGTACAGCAGCAGTGTCCCCCACCTGGGATTGAACCCATGACCCTGCAGTCAAGAGTCCAGAGCCCTAACCACTACTCCACACTGCTGCCCCAAGTACTGCTCCTCCAAGTGCAGTTATAATTTAAGACTGCTTGCAAGTACTAAAATAAATGGCTGAGTTGTTGTTTTTGTCAAGTTTATTTTTGGAAACAGGCTTCACACCGCTATTCGTACTGGATTTTTCCATCCTGTACACTTTCCAGTTTCAAAATGTGTGCATTATTAATTCAAAACTGGAAAAGGCTTTCACTATTCTACGAAGACTACATCTCAGCCCCCCATGACTCATCCCTTTTCACAGACACCTCATTTCGAGGATTCAAGGGTTTCATGAATCACCAGATTCCACAAGCTCATCACAGCAGCAGCTCCAGTCCCATTCCATCCACAAGGTTGTCTTGCACCACAGGCTGTAACTGCTATCAGTCTTCTGTGCTCAAAACTGGTTTCTTCAATCAACAATGGATCCTTGCTTTCATCGCACATGCAAGAGACTCTCTCCATCTGGCTCTAGGCACAATTAAATCATACATTAGTGGGATCCAGTATCACTATTGTTATATTGGCAGTTTTTCCCCTAACTTGCTGTCTATCCCAATAGTCCATCTCACACTGCAAGGAATCATCAAGCATAGCACGAATAAAATTTAGCATCAGTAATTGCATCCAGTTCTCATTCAGCTACCATTAGGCACCACATTCTCTCCAAACATTTGAAAGCAAATAATAGAAGATACCCGTTTCCACCAATTGGAAACATAGTTTAAAGTGGTTAGGGCTCTGGACTCTTGACCGGAGGGTTGTGGGTTCAATCCCAGGTGAGGGACACTGCTGCTGTACCCTTGAGCAAGGTACTTTACCTAGATTGCTCCAGTAAAAACCCAACTGTATAAATAGGTAATTGTATGTAAAAATAATGTGATATCTTGTAACAATTGTAAGTCACCCTGGATAAGGGTGTCTGCTAAGAAATAAATAATAATAATAATAATAAACAATAAATTACAGGTCTTTTACCAAATAAATAATCGACAGTAAAGATATCAATGTTACACTTAAGTCACACAACATTAAGTTCCACACCGCCATCAAGAGCCGGATCAATATTTATTCTACATTACGGAGCTCTGTTAGTTTAGGCGGGCATTGTGTTCTATGAGTACTATAACACATTCTCCTCTAAAGCTGCCACCATCTCAGCAGCAGATAACCATTTTGTCGATCGGTCTTCCCCTGATTCAGTTGTCTTTAACCGCATTTTCAGCGGTTTGCGTGCCAATGCCTGCGGACTCTGCGCATTCACAGCCCATTCTACCTCCCTCTGTCAAAATACAACCACGATACAGCATCAGAGCATTTAGGATAAACATTCCAATCACAAGGCCTAATAATCACAATAATCAAATATTCTACCCTGCATCACTTTCTAAAGTAAATAGTTGTATTCTAATCATAACCTCTAGGTAACACCACAAGTTCTATACATTTTAGTGGATCCTCTTTCACTGCGAAAGTCCTGTAGGATCAAATCAGGATCAATTTTACTTCAGAAGTTAATATTGAATTTGATGTGAGACACATGTCGGATACGGAAACCATGTCCTATTATCAAAGTTTCAGTCATGGCACCCTCCTACCCTGCAATGGATAATACACTCATAGACTGCTCTTGATCAAATCAATAGGTTTTCACAGCAGCCTCACAGCGACGCATTCTTCATCCTCAGGTTCTGCAGCGGCCTCAGATCTTTGCATTCTTCATCTGTGCCCGAAGCCAGCCCCATCTTCGGCTCCATCTAAACCGCCTTAATACTCAAAGACAAATATCCACATTCAGCAGATCTCTGAGCTCTACAGCAGGCCACTGCACACTACCGATGGCACTCCACCATTCACTATTACAGATAACTGCTTCAGCAGATCTCTGCTTTCTATAGCTCGGCCACTGCACGCTACTGACAGCACTCCATCGTTTACTTCCTCAGAGCTCTGCACTGCTCAGCAGATCCCACCCTCTACTCTTAATCGCTCCTCACTACAGCAGATCTCGGCTCCCTCTTCAGATCTGCTCACTGCAGGAAAAAAGTTGCTTAAGTTTACTGTTTAAATCTACAACTGTCCTCCTCCAGAGCTTCCAACGCTCCAGCTTGCCTCCAATCCAATACTCGTTGATCAGCAATCTAGTCCTATGTCCGCTCATCCTTTCAAATACTACAAACATTAATACATGGTGAGAGACGTGGTACGAGACTGGAAATCTGTCTTCATTATGATTTAAGAAGTTCCACTATTAGGAGAATGACTGGAGTTATGAAACCCAAATCTCTGAATGTGAGTTCACTTTTTCCATTCCAAGCAGACATGATAGTAGCAAACTGCTGATCGATCCCATATTAAATAACACATATGATGGTCTCACCACTCTCGTCTCTAGAACCGGCTTTCTCCCCAATCATTTCGGATCGCAGCCAGAGCATGGGGCACTGGTCCTCTGCAGCAGTCGATTCATACATCCGTTCATCTTCTACCGACAGAGCAATAGCCATCAAAGACTAGCTAGCATGCTGAGAGTGGGGGCTACCTGACTGCTGGGATCACCAGAGGTTTTCCCCTTCTAGGAAGGTTTTTTTCCTCTCCACCGAGAGGCAGGTAAACACATAACCATATAACACGAAAACTATTTTAACCTCTCCAGTTTGTCTCATATGTCCCTTCCTTTCCCATCTTTTCCAGCTGTTTCTTTTATGTTATGCACTGGCGCGACTCTATTGTTTGTCTCAAGGTGAGGATCTCTGCAGGGAGCCTGGGGTCCATCCTTTGGTGGGGGGGGGGGGGGGGGGGGGTAAGTGTGGATCCACTCCCCCAAGGACAACGCAGTATCGGATGTGACAGGCTGCTAACGAAAATGAAATGCAATTGAATCGATGGATTTTATTTTAAAATGTATATATCCCTGTTGTGATTCATATATATATATTTTTTTAAGAGCACGGCTAATGACTCAGATACGCACCTTGATATTGTTGAAGACAACAATGTTGATGAAACAGAGGGAAGTCTACATTTCTAGTTTTACTGCGAAACATAATGAAACAGTATTAAAAGGAACCTCAGTAATCAGTACTCAGATTGTGGAGAGTACAATAATGTCTTTATACATTATAAAGTTAACATTAAATGTGTTCAATATACTATTCAAACCATAGAACAGATCGAAATCTGACAGTTGTATTATTATTATTATTATTATTATTTTTTTTTTTTTTTTTCCCAGACCACAGAAGACCATAGGTAGCCAAAAAGCTTTTACTAACAGCCTTAGTGTTTATGTACTATTCTATTTTTTCTTTGTTTTTAAGGGAATAATTAATGACACAAATAAGAACCTTGATATTGTTGAAAACAACATTGTTGACAAAACAGAAGTTTATAGCTAGTTTTACTACAAAACTTTAACCAGTATTACAGTCGTTCTCAATTGCTAAAGCACAGTTACTCATACAATTAGCACAATTCTCAAAACAGTTCAAACGCAGTTAAAACAAAATGGCAGAAATATGTGAACATTTGTTATGCATGCTGCAATACCTAATATGTACATACATTGTTCAAACATGTATGTTTATATCAGTTAACCTTTCAGCCTAAATTAAAATACATTTCCAATTGTAAATACTTCATGCAATTCTCACATTATCAAACAGAACACCAGTACTAAACATGTTTGCCATATTTAATAGACACTATAGTTAGTCATTCATTTGTGCAATAATTAACAGTACCGGTAACATATACAAAAACTTATTTAATTAATATGTATGTTCATTACATATTGCTAAGCTGGTAGGCAATCTCCGGTGTCATAGAGAATGTGGAAAAGTGAGTGGCCAGTACATAGTCTATATAGAATATGGACTCCCCAGTACCTTTACTATAATATAATTTGGCCTCCCTTTACTTCTTAAGGAGGATGTCTTCCTGTGGATTGCAAAAAAAAAAAAAATAATAATAATAATAGGACTCCCTTTACTTCTTTAGGGGTAATATTTTGTTTTTGTTTGACCTTTTAAATGCTACAACCTATAACCACTAATAATGTGATACTCACAGAACGTTTCTAAGCAGTTTTTAGATTACTTTTGGATCCACCATAAAATCATATATTTTACAGACTTACGTCATTAATGCACATTTTATAATACACTATTTTGTAAAACACAGGAAACACAAGACCACAGTGATCATAGCTCTGACATCGACATGAATTTTGTTGAGGACAACAGTGTTATGATACTGAGATACATTAAATATTGCTGCGTATACAGTGCCTATAGAAAGTCTACACCCCCTTTCAAAATGTTCACCTTTTGTTGCCTTATAGCCTGGAATTAAAATGCATTAAAATAGTTTTTTTTTCATTTATCTACACATCCTACCCCACAACTTTCAAGTGAAAAAAATCTAGAAATTTGTAGAAAATGAATTAAAAATAAAAACTGAAATAGCTTGGTTGGATAAATGTCTGCCCCCCCTTGTAATAGCAATCCTAAATTAGCTCAGGTGTAACCAATCACCTTCAAAATCACACACCAAGTTAAGTGGCCTCCACCTGTGTTAAATTGTAGTGATTCACATGATTTCTGGATAAATTCAGAAGTTCCTGTGGGTTCCCTCTGCTTGGTAGTGTATTTAAAAGCAAAGACTCAACCATGAGCACCAAGGCGCTTTCAAAAGAACTCCGGGACAAAGTTGTTGATTGGCACAGATCAGGGGATGGGTATAAAAAATATCAAAGGCCTTGAATATCCCTTGGAGCACGGTTAAGACGATTATTAAGAAGTGGAAGGTCTATGGCACCACCAAGACCCTGCCTAGATCAGGCCGTCCCTCCAAACTGGATGAACAAGCAAGAAGGAGACTGATCAGAGAGGCTACCAAGAGGCCAATGGCAACTTTGCAAGAGCTACAGGCTTTTATGGCCAAGACTGGTCAAAGTGTGCATATGACAACAATATCCCAAGCACTCCACAAATCTGGCCTCTATGGTAGGGTGGCAAGAAGGAAGCCATTACTCAAGAAAGCCCACCTTGAATCCTGTTTGAAGTATGCAAAAAAAACACTCAGGAGATTCTGTATCCATGTGGCAAAAAGTTTTGTGGTCTGACGAAACTAAAATGGAACTTTTTGGCCTAAATGCAAAGCGTTATGTTTGGTGCAAACCCAACACAGCGCATCACCCAAAGAACACCATCCCTAATGTGAAGCATGGTGGTGGCAGCATCATGTTATGGGGATGTTTCTCATCAGCAGAGACTGTGGCACTTGTCAGGATAGAAGGGAAAATGAATGGAGCAAAGTACAGAGAAGTCCTTGAGGAAAACCTGCTGCCCTCTGCAAGAAAGCTGAAACTGGAACGGAAGTTCACCTTTCAGCATGACAACGACCCAAAGCACACAGCCAAAGCTACACTGGAGTGGCTAAGGAACAAAAAGGTAAATGTCCTTGAGTGGCCCAGTCAGAGCCCCGACCTAAATCCAATCGAAAATTTGTGGCATGACTTGAAGATTGCTGTCCCTCAACGCTCCCCAAGGAACTTGACAGAGCTTGAACAGTTTTGTAAATAAGAATGGTCAAATATTGCCAAATCTAGGTGTGCAAAGTTGGTAGAGACCTATCCCAACAGACCCACAGCTGTAATTGCTGCCAAAGGTGCTTCCACCAAGTATTAACTCAGGGGGGTGGAGTCTTATCCAATTATGATATTTCAGTTTTGTATTTTTAATATATCATTTTTTTCTCAGTACAAACTTTATTCCCCTTAACAGTGTGGAGTATAGTGTGTAGATAAGTGGAAAAAAAAATCCTCATTTAAATGCATGAAACTCTGAGGCACCGACACAACAAAATGTGAAAAATGTTCAAGGGGGTGTAGACTTTCTATAGGCACTGTATGTACACTTTATTGAAACCAATGTTATGCAGCACATGTCCCATTTCAGTAACATTCCAACAGCCAAATGTCACTGGAATAAAAAACAAACAAAAACAGGCCTGTGTTCATCACTGGTTTTATAATGCTGTTTAATGACCTTTCACTAGTAGAAATGCAAAACTGAACTAGATAGAGCTTACATTGGATATGCTTGGAACAAATACTTTGACTAGAAGTATGGTGTTCACCTCTCATTTAAGTAAAATAACAAATTCTTAATTCATGGAAGAGTTGTTGAACGTGATTTGGTATCCATCACTGTAAACCTAGAACATGAACCAGGCTCTCAAGTCCATTGGAAGCAAGACTCTTTCTTATGACAAACTCATTTATGAACATTCTACTGTTTCAGGAAATGATGTCATTGCTCTCACAATGGTCTATGTTATGAGATACAATATATCTGGATTAGGTTTCCATGACTTGCTAAATGTACTTAATACTGTTGTTCAAGTTGCATTCTAAATAAACATTTTTTTTTAGTATAGCTGACTAAATGGTGGTGCAGTTTTATTGTCCCTTGTCCACAGCTTTCTTAGGAAGTTCTCCCCCAACTCATTGATTACAATTAATTCAGGCACATGCATATCAGACAATACACTCACTGTAAAATATGAATATAGCCAGATTGGAACAACTAGTGATAATACAGTTCAATCAATATCAAAATGTAATAACTAGAACTTCTCAAATGTTCCATTTACTTTTCACAGTGTATACACATGAGCTGTTCCTACCATGGTACCTACAGTAAATAGTTGTTAATGGAATCTGTACTGCTGTCTAATTTACTACAGTAGATAATATGACATTATGTATTTTCCCACTTGTTATGTTAAAGGCTTGTATTACTTGTGCATGTGAAAATACTATAAAAACAAAAACATACTTAATAGAATTTTTTAAGTTGTCAGTTAATTCATGTTATATTTTTAGGTTTATAAGAAATATCTACCAAATAAATATCAATCCATAATAAGTTTTAATTCTGTTTTTATTACACAGAAAAATATTTTGTGTGTACAAATTACCATGGTACTAAGTAAGCTCTTAGAATACCATGGTATATCATGTGGTATATCATCAGGGGCAGCAGTGTGGAGTAGTGGTTAGGGCTCTGGACTCTTGACCGGAGGGTTGTGGGTTCAATCCCCAGTGGGGGACACTGCTGTTGTACCCTTGAGCAAGGTACTTTACCTAGATTGCTCCAGTAAAAACCCAACTGTAAAAATGGGTAATTGTATGTAAAATAATGTGATATCTGTATAATGTGACATAATGTATAATGTGATATCTTGTAACAATTGTAAGTCGCCCTGGATAAGGGCGTCTGCTAAGAAATAAATAAAATAAAAAAATGTGCTGTACCATGGTTGTACCATGTGTACCACAGAATATTATTATATGTTCCTTGTGTATTACCATGGTATACCATTGTACAACATACGTGTCTATGGTATACCAATGTACATATTATAATACACCATAGTATACCTTGGATTTTATCACTTTTACCATGGTATACCATGGGACATTTTTAGGGTATATATTTCATGCTTGGTAATTAAATAACGTACCTGTAATTTTTCTTTTGTGTCTGTAATTTCATTGGACAGTACACAAATTACACACTGCGGTTGAGGTATATCTCCACTTCCAGTACAAATAAAACCAAAATTCAAGTAGCTGTCTTCATATTTCCTTCATTTTGTAGGGTTAATACGGCTTTATATTTTTTACTCACAACACCACCTCCTCGCTGTTCTTCAGCCCTTACTGTTGAACTTGTTGATGCTGGTGGTCGAATTAAAAATGTATCCATATCTGGTATATATTTATTGTGTGTGTTTCCAATGATTTTTCCTCTGCATTGTAATCTGTTGTGCTCCTGCTGAAATAGCTCTATTACACCATACGTAACCCAAGAACGTGTTACATAACCTAAGAACGCGTTAACTTCTGTGCATGCTTATGACATGCTGAAGCTAATAGGTTTCAGCGTGTCATAAGCATGCATGGAAAATAACACATTCTCTGGTTTATTTTTGGAGGACCCCTTGAAACCTCCTCAAGGCCCCCTAGGGGGCCGTGGACCCCCGGTTGAGAACTTCTGGCATAGATAACATCTATTTTTAAATGTCTGTGGGGTTACACTTCATAAATTAATTTTCTTTTTCAAAACTCAAAGGACACAGTTTTCAGAGAACAAATTGGCATACACTTCAAGGTGCATTTACTATGCTGTTGCTACACTATATTACAATACACTTTTGTTTCATTATTTAATATATGTACTTGTATGATTGAAAAAATCATAATAAAATCATATAATAAATTAATAGTTAATGTATGGCGTTCCTTTCTCACAATCACTGTTTTTTTGTTTTGTTTTTTTTTTTAAATATAGGCAAGCAATAATTTGTTTTTCAGTATAGTGTATACATTTTAAAAATGGGGGTGCTTACTTTGCTCTCTCCTGCAGTAAATTGGTTGACTTTGTTTTCTGTTTGGACAACATGTAGCCTTTGGAAAACAAATGTTCTGTCTAAGAACATTGGCACACTATTTTCAACTCGACAAAGCCCTAGCAAAACTGGTATTTTCTTTCTGCAAAGAGGCAAATGAATGTGATGCATAAAAGTTAATGTCCATTAAAATATTCATTAACATATGGGTCACGTTATGATTTGGCTAAACAGATTGATAATAGCTGGTTTACTCTGAAAAGAAATCAATATTCTGAACAGAAATACACTGATGAAGGCCAGAACGTTTGCCTAATTGACTTGGTTCTCAATTAGGTAGCTTTAAACTTAATACAATACCAAGTCACGTAATAAAAGAAAGAAACAGAATAAAAGAAAAATACACTGATCATTTCGTCTTGAAATGACGAAAACACTTATTAAAGTTTAAAAAACTAGAAAATAAGATCCCATTTGTGAGTATCTGTTTTTTTTGTTTGTTTTTGTTAATTTTTGGAAGAAAAAAAGTACAGAAACAAAAAAAAAAGTTTGGAAATCAGGCTGAGATTATACAAAAAAACTGTTCATGGAGGTTAAAGAGTAAGTAGTGGGGTACTGAAAAATATAGCATTATACATACCCACGTGTTGCTGTTTAAATAACGTACCTGTAATTTTTCTTTTCATCGTTAACATCCTGACAACTTCTTACACGTATAACTTTGTCTGTTTCAAAGCTCTTTTCAAAATGTCCACTCTAGTGCACTAGAGTTTGTGATCTGTCCTCTAAATCACTGCAGGAAGAGTGATACAAATTAAAATAAAAACATAACAAGAGCTTTGGCTTTTCTGTTCTGTACCACATCATGGATGGTTATTGCTGGGTTACCTGTTTGACAATGTGGACAGTAATCCTGCACTACAGCAGACATTGTAAAAACAGCTTTGAAACAGACTTTAAAGTTATAAGTGTAAAAAGTTGTCAGGATGTTAACAATGAAAATAAATATTACAGGCACATTATACAGTTGTAGCAACACGTGGGTACATGTAACGCTATATTTTTTGGAACCCTGCTACTTACTCTTTAAAACTAACACAACCACAAAACAGCGCTGCTCCACCAATCATTTCTATTGCATGCTGTGAATAGGATAGCTGGTGGATGATGTCAGACCAGGAACTGAAACCACACAAGAGCAGACTGGGGTATGAAACGTGCTGATGCACATATTTATTAAATTAAATTAAAGGTTTAAACAGAACAAAACACTGATACAAAACAAAAAAACAAAACAGTGCATTGGCCAAAATAAACAGACAAACCAAACACAGCGAACACTTAACCAAACAAGCATTGTGCTGGTGTTGAACCATCACGAGTAGCAATTGTTTTCTTTCCTGTTTCTCTCTCTCCCGTACCATCTCTCTGTACACCCAACCCCGAGTGAGTGATTTGTGCATCTATATATACAGCTGTGCCAGGATTCAATTACTAATTCATCACACTTGAATCCCAGCACGTGAACTAATTGTGCACTTCCCGTTCCCCCATACAAATATCCATTTTAATCTGCATGTGAAGCGGTTGTGCATTTCCCTGTGCCTAAATACAAATATGCATTTTACATCACCTGTGCTGCTACATAACCCACACCGTGCACCACTACAATAATACATATAACAGACAAAATAAAACACAAAATACACACAGGGGCGGGACACCCTGACACACATGCACACAGGAATTCCACAAGCTTAGAAAGTAAACACATATGGAACATATGGAAATAATGCTATTGGATTACTGTGACTGTCATGTTAAGTGCTTTTTCTAAAAAATAAAAAAAAAACCCAAGTGCCTTCATAGAGCTGACAACAAGAAAGTACACATTATTTAGAGGACTTATCAAGACTACAATTAAAGAAGCAGCTCATTTAAAGTGTTCCCATTGATGATGCCATTTTAATTTACAAACTTTGTTTGGTAAACTTATTTTTTGACTAAGTACACAAACATGTAGATTAAAGTACAAGTTATACAGATCTTAATGCGCTGCTTGTGTGTTTGTCTTTTGATTTGTTTGATTTGTTTAGCCCTTGTCCCTTTGTTTCATTGTAAATTAAAGTGTGCATTATGCTTACAACTGTATCTTCCTGTCTCTGGGTCTGCTTTCCTGCTGCTAACCAACCTTGACCGCAACGCTACCCTGCTACACGATTTCATAAGTGAAAGAATTGTCTTACTGCACACCCTGGAGTGGCTTATTTCTTACATATATAACTAATTGAAATATGTACAAGGGAGATCAGTATTAAAATAGTACAATTATTAAATTAGTTATGAACTGCAATTACAACTATTATAATGTAGTGTAATTGTTCAACCCAGAACATGCATTTTATCAACATGTATTTATCTGTTGTTTTATCAGAGTGACTATTTAAAAAAATCCTTTATCAAAGCTGTGATCGCTCCCAGGTGGAGCACGCGGGAGCTGGAGCCTGCAGGGTCTGCAATAGACTGCCTCAATGGACAGACATTGGTGCAATTTTGCACTGTCGGTAACCCCTCACCAGTGCGGCCGAGGGATTCAGGGGACGGAGGAGTGCATCTGGACAGAAAACAGAGACAGGGGGCTGTGATTGGGCTGAAATATTACATTTTTGAAATGCTTTTGGCGGGCTAAAGGCTATTTAAGGAGAGCCTGTGAGCTCCTTGGGGCAGAGCATATGAAAAGCTTGCAGAGGGTCATCTTGTACAAGTATCTGAGTTATGTCCACTGTGTCTACGGAATACAAGAATGGAACTGAATCATCTCGTCTCGTCTCATCTCTTCTCATCTCCTCTATTCCTTCTTCTCTCTGAATAGCTGGTATGCTACAATATGTTGTCATGGCTCTTAATTGCTTTCATCTGAATTCACTGCCTGAGGTGCAATGCTAACAGTTGGCTTTGACGTACTCTTTCCAGAAATTAATTTGAGGCAGTGCCCTTTCAGCTCCCTTGACTCCAACTGCTGTATAGTTTACTCTTTAATTAACTTCAAAAGTTTTTTTTAATATATATATATATATATATATATATATATATATATATATATATATATATATATATATGATACTGACATATTCAGTGACAAATATATTCTGTACAGTAACTGTCACATTATATTTTGTAAAACTGAATTCAATACTGGAAAAAAAATTGTCTTTTTCATCTGATTCTAATTACTATTGAAATTGTACAATGATATCACTGTGTAGCTCCTTGTACAAAAAGCTGCATAACAGGTGCACAGTAAAACAATGAGCATCAGAATAGGTCTGCCCAGCTATACTTTAAAAACGGAACAGAGTCCCAAGCTTCCCCCTGCGTGGCTTCTGCTCCATTCCACTCCATTCAAGGTAACATCTGTTTACCAGAACTGTAATCTCAGACAATTGGCATTAATTAAAGTATAATTATGGAATCTGAAATCCATTTATTTGCAATGTGATGCAAAGATTAAACGTCTAATTGTTGTTTCTCCAAATTCAGGATTTTTTTGGATGATGTCAGACCAGTTGGCTAAGTGAGCAGAATTGACAGTTTGCAGACTATCATAGCCTATAATCTCTATTCAAGATGAAGTACATTGCAGCCTAATGAATGTGGTAATGGAATCCTTGTGTGTTTTTTTCCACAGTGGTGTGCAGATTAGCATAAGTGTCTTATTCTGTTGGCATGTCTACCATTATATTTCAGGCGCCCTGCACTCTGGGGATTTTTCTTCAAGATAATAAAGAGGTAAATATGGCATACATATGCCTATAGAAAAAAGAAAAAAGTTTAGTTGGGACGGATCTAATAAATCTCACTTGGAGATGTCTTATTACACATTAACTCTGCTTTTTTAATTCCGTTGCCAAATGTCATAATGATAAAAGTGAGTCGCTTAGAGAGTGGGAGGAAAAAACAAACAGTAAATATGTAACCATTTCCTTGTCATTCCAGGATAGAAATATATTATTAACAAAACAGAGATAGAGAGAGTCTCACTTTCTCAACACTTTTACACCTCACTATTCCTTAAAACTCACTACGCATCTCATCCGAACAAGAGCTTGGTTGCGCAGTGGTTTAATACACTGAGTTTGAATACAGATCAAGGATTGTTTTGGTTTTGGTGGTATCTACTGAGCCCTCATGGACGGTACTGCACTTCACAAAACCAGCACAAAATTTGGCCAAACCTACACTTGGAACATCTCAGAAAGGGACTGGAGGAGTCTCTCGCCCATGAGAGAAAGGACAGACAACAAATCATGGTGAAGTTCCCCATTGCTGCTGCTTTATCCCTGCCCTGCTGATTAATGGGGAGGACTTTGCTCTCCAGGGCTGCCATCCATCCCTGCACCTGTACTGAATATCACAATACACCAGAAAGCTAAAACAGAAAGACAGCAGTGGAGGTTCATCCATAATCTCACATAATCCAATGCCTTTGTTTCTCTCTCTCTCTCTCTCTCTCTCTCTCTCTCTCTATATATATATATATATTGTGGTAGTGTGGCTGACGGTCAAGGCAGACAACAGCGGGAAAGAACATACACAGTATTTATTAATTAAATAATAAGTTTAAACAAAACACTTTACCAAACAAAATGGCACGAGGGCAAAAACAAACAAACAGAACAAGCAAAAAACAAGTATTGTGCTAGTTTAAACTAGCACGCGTAGCAATTGTTTACTTTTTAGATATTAATATCTTCACCTCCTCTCTCTACTCCCGTTCTCCACTCACAAACACTCAACCCGTTGCAGCCAAAGCTGCAGGTTCTTATAGTGGTGACCGAGGGATTAACTAGCTATCAATTATCCTGTTAACCCCTCGGTCACATTTTGCACAGGTTTACTAAAGATGCGTGACTGTCAACTAATTCAATAATTACTCGCCGACAGTCACTCATTCTCGAGGTATTTTAAAATACAAAACAACAACAAATAATAGTGGACGGCATTTCTGCCCGTCCTACATTTAAACAATAAGGGCTTTTCGGCGTCATATATAAAATACATAAGTCATAATAATAATAATAATAATAAACAAATACAAAATAATACAGAACATGCACAGGGGTGGGGTGCAGCACACATGGCCTCAAAGGCCACCTCCCCCCTTAAAATCCCATCAGTTCTGGTCATAGTCTTGGGCCAGGAAAGGAGGCTTCAATGGGCCCATTTTTGAAAGCGAAATCTTCTCTTCTTCTCCTTGCATGGTGTTACGTACATGGTTGCTTACCCAATCAAAGAACCTGAGTGTTGGGAACCCTAAGTTAAATTTAAAGCTTTATAAGAGGACCTTGCCCTCTTTAAACACAAAGTGGCAGTGTTTAGTCATCTTACCGTTTTAATGAATTAACCCTTTGAGCCCTGTAGCTACGTGCTACACATACAGTATGCATGAAGGAGACCACAACACCCATTTAACTGGAGGTAAAGGTCATCTAAGCCCCAGTTAACATCCTCACCTGCTTCCTACATATCGGATTGTTGTCGTCAATTGCTATAGAAGCGTTTTCAATGATCCCTGAACTCCTGGTGGTTGGAGACAGCTGCTATTTTCTCCTTTGCTAGCACACAAGTAAGAGTCAGCTTTCTATCAACTCTACTGAGCTCATTAAATCAAATCCCACTGACTGCGCAAAAGAATGTAAATTAGACCTCCTTTTGAAGTTCATGTAACCTCTACAAATTCACTCCCCATGTCGTTGTATGTGGGATGAAAAAACTGGGTGGCAAATGCATTTAAGGCTGTGAGGGAGAAGGGCCATACAGACGACCTTGGTAACTTAACTGAAACTGTATATGTGTAAATCCAGTGCAAATCCCTGGTCTTTTACAACTTCACTCCCACTGGAAATCGGATCACAGGACTGTTTATAAGACCCTGTGATTAATTTTGGTTAAAGAGGCTTGACAGGGCTGCCCTGGCATTATTTGAAATGTTGGTAACCTAAGCTTGAAAAAATACCCCGAAAGCCATTTAATGAGGCTGAGGTAACCTGTATGAAATAATTGATTATGATACTTCATATTTATCTTAAGAGTTAATGGCAAAACTTGAAACGTCAATCGTTTATGGACTTTGGAGAGAAATATAAACCTTTCTCTCTTTTTTTTACTCAAATGTTGCTTTTATTTGTCAATTTCCAGACTCCATGTGTGGCGTTTTGGAGATACTATTGTTAATTTAGAAAAAAAATACATATTACCAATGATGAGAAATACATTAAGCCATAGATTAAATAATAATTTTAAAAAAATCCTGCGGCTATGTGAATCTGTTAACAAGGAGAAAATGTATCTAAAAATAACCACATTGTTCATAGTTACTTATTTATTTTCTTCCCACTGTCCACTCAGTTTGTTTTCAAAGTTAAAGTCTGCTTTTAACCTTAGGAAACTTTTTTTTAAAAAGAAAATTCTCAAATAAATTGCTGAAGTAAGTTTACATAAAAAAATGTTAGTTAAAGTCTACACCAAAACAGCCTCAGAGTAAATTACTAAGCGTTATGGAATATTTTTTAACAGAGCCAGAAAAGGATATTTAACTGTATGTATGTATTGTATTATGTAATGATCCACTGAAATATAACTTGTTTAGAAGGAGTTGATTGGGGGAAGCAGTGTGCAATAGTAATCTGCTGGAAAGTGTGAAATGCACTTCTCAGTTGACACTGACTTCAGATACAGTATGAAGCTTGCCCGGGCAGTTCCATGCACTCATCATTCATTTTACAAGGGGTCCTCTCACCTTTCAAGTGGTGGAGCTATCATATTATTTACATTCTATACCAGTAGCTGGACTTCTCAAACTATCATGCTTCATAAATGAAATCAGTATGACATTTAAAACTAAAGGTATTATAGCATGACTTTTATAAGAGGCAAAATTAAACACCAACATTTTTAAAACACTAAATTGCCATGTATTTTATACTGTAGGTAAAAAAAAAAAAAATGTAATAACAAAACAGTTTCACAAATCATAAAAAGCAATCTGTGACTGACATTAATAAAGGTTCTGATTTTTTTTTTTTAAATCGCTATCTACTGTGTCAATTTTGGCAAAAATATTAGTTTGCCAGAGTTTATGGATTTACATGCATACTTTTTTTTTTTTTTTTTACATTTTTTTATCTGCTATCACAAATAACGAAGTCAAGGACACACATTCAGTTCTGGGAGAAAAAAAGCCTTTACGTAGGTTGAGTCATGTAGCTAAATTGTAAAAAGTAACAGATCTTCTTTGTTTCAAACAGCTTTTCCATTTACCTTCTAGGCGATAAGGGCCTTGTAGTATACATGACCTGGATTACCTCAGGGCCTTGGGGTGGGTTTGACATATCACAGGAGATTCGTCCCAGCTGTACAACTATAAAGATACTCATTATGTAAATGAGAGATGAACATAGTATTTCTAATATTTTTCTCGGTAATTCACTTACTATGAATACTTAAACACTTTTGTTGTTCATCTCAATCGTCAAATGCCCATACCGTTTCTTTTAGTTTCTATAAAACAGGCTTATAAATCCCAGATTGCCTCTTTAAAAAAAAAAAAAAATTATACAATAACCATGTTTAAAACATGTTTAATTAAATTATCTGTGTTTAACTCACAGATTTATCACTTTCACATAATTTAAAACTAATTTAATTTTCAAATATGTCAGTCTGACAACCAAAAGCGTGTTTTGAAATTATTTTAATTTAGCTGTTGTGCTGCAAAATAAGTTTTTATTCAGTAGCATATTTTTTATTTACACTGTTAGCACAAAGTAATATTATTGCCTAAGTGAATGAAATATGTTGCTAATCCCTCAAGATTTCCATGCAGATTCAATCTGTCTGTGCTTTCACTTTCCAAAGGCAGGGGTTTATTCTCCCTAGATGGGAGACTTCAAGCATCAAAGACACCAAGGCTGCAAGTGTGCCATCATACAATTGGGCACCATTTGGCATCTTAAAAAGGGAAGATCATTGAATATTTGGATTTTCACTATAATAAGAACAGGGGTAGTCATTCGTGTTGAGGTTGAGGAGAACCACTGAACTTTTGTACGGTGTCCATATTAGGACATCGTCATTTCTCACGTCTCGGCGTCAGTTATCAGGAATTTCTTTGTCATGGATCATTTAGTTTGGCGATCAGTTGTCATTTCTCAATCATTTTTTCTGTCATCCATGTGTTTTTTATGTCAGCCATTATTTGTATCAGGTATCATTTGTATTTTGTGTCTGCCGCCTCTCGAATTTCGAGTCACGGAAAACCTCTGTCATGCAAATTTCGAGTCACGGGAAACCTCAGTCACTCAAATTTCAAGTCATGGAAAACCTCTGTCAATGAAATTCTCCGTCAACCATCAGACAGTATTTTTTCTGGGACTTAACGTAACAACCAATCACGTTTCTAAGTTTGCATATCCTATGATTTCATTGGCTACTGCGAATGTCAATCAACTGAAAAATGTAAATGAAAAATATGAAGACAAAAAAATAATAATAACTTGAAGTAAATGTTAGTATTGCTACGTGAATGAATAAAACGCAAAATAACACACTTTATTCCTTAAGTGTCATTAGGAGACTCTATTATTAGAAATTTATTTACGCGTGAATACACCCATAAAGAAATTGCAAGACTCACTGAAGCCAGATGACTGCTCAGGGTTAGATTAAGATTAGGGTAATAAAATTAAATACTGAAAAATGTCATGTTAATGTTTTAAAATATTTCAGAAAATTTTACAGGAAAGCTGTATCTTTTCATTTTGAAATGAAAAAAATCACTATTTTAGCATGAACTGTTAATGTGTAAATCAATGGTTAAAGTAAACATGCTCCCTTTTATTTTTCTATGTCTATTTTCAATGTGAAACATTATTACACAATATAGTTCAAATGCTTTTAATGCAGACTGAATCCTGGAAAGACAGAACCAAAAAAAGTAAGGATGGTGGGGGTGGGGGTTATGAAGAGATGTTCCACTCAGCCTTTGTCTGCCTTTATTTACATACATAAAGTACATTATATCCATTTGCTAGCAGGTTTTCAGTCAACCAAATACATGTAATCCATACTGCTATGTTAGAATTTTTGGACAAGGGTAGAATGCTGGCTCAGTAAACTATAAGACATTGTGCACACAGAATAATAATTCCATGAATAGTTGTCTCTTGAAGCCAATCATTTATTCACTTGCTCCTACTGTAATGATGGTGGTGCGATATGCAGATGGAACTCTGTGGTATGTTAAAAGACGTTTTAGCTAAGACTGATTTTGAATATGCTTTGCATAGCTTTCGTTATAGGCTAATTGTATTTGCAAATATCTTTCACTTAACAAAATACAAGGGTGTTAAACACATTGTAATCCCAAGGCACTTAGTGAAATGATGTATTTTATGAAGAAAATAGGCTAAATGTTGTCTATAGTTTAAATGTTAATTTATAGAAAGGATTCACCAAGCACACAGCACAAACTCTTGTACCGGACTGTACCCTGTTTTTGAGTTTGAATGGATGATTTACAACTGTGTGGCTTTGTAATTGTTAGCTTTACTCCCCTGCAATTATTAAACAGACTACTGCACTGCATACCCCCCGTTACATGATCCTTGCAGTACCTTCAACCTAGTATTTAAGGTTTTACAGTCTCAAGTCAAATTTTAAATCATAGAACAAAATTCCCATTAAATAATTATTTTGCTCACTGAAGAAATATTATACAACACATTTCTATATCTTCATTATGAAGTCTTTTAAATCTTGAAGTATAGTACAGAGAGAAGGGTTCCATAAAGGTCTTTTGTCCCAAAAAGGATTATTTGGGCAAATGATTTTGTGATCCTAAATAAAGTTTTTAAAAAATTGAAGGGATTGCCTTATGGTTAGTGTTAGATCCTACCATAATTTGTAAATGTATACAAAATAAATCATATTTTTCATATACAATTGCAATTTTAAGAATCAAGCTGTTTCTCAATTGACAGACTCTTGAGAAAGTACATATTAATGGTTTAAAATGAAATAGAACTTATATTTACTTCTAAAACTGTGTTGCTTTAATGAACTTTAAGTTAATTGAAGCAACAAAATTGCTCTGTTTTTTATTTAGTTTTTACATGTTTTAATTGCTGTTTTAAGGTTAAAAGGGTTCTACCGGGAAGTCTAGAACTTCATTTACAGCACAGTTTATTAGGTGATTAACAGTAACCCCTGTCTCACTTACCAGATGGTGTTGCTTTCTTCACCTCCATTTTATACTTCCCTGCAACGTTAGCAAGCCAACATTATTATGTCTTCTGTCTTCTTGTCCGACCTTTTTTTACTGCAGAAAGGCCGGACAAAAGTAATGCTCTGGGACCTGAACAGTAACAAAATACCATAATCACCACATTCTGCCTTCTGAGCTTTCCCCTTTATTGTTCTCTAGGCCTACAGCCCTTTAGAAATGACTATTATTTCCTCAAAATTACATGATGACTGCCAACTGGCTTTTTTTTTTTTTTTGGAGGCTATAAATTATTTGGCTGCAAAATATGATCTTTTTTACATAACTATGTTAACATTTTACCTTCTTGCAATGTACCAGTAAGTTTAAAACACCAGCACTTACACAATACATTGTTCCATGTGCCCCGTAAAATTCAGTTCAATTTACTACTTAAAAATGTATAACTACTTTTTACAATCCAACACTGCCTCCAGTGACATGTTTTATAAATAACATTTCCTGTTTTAAATAGTAGAAATCTGTGAATTAAGTCACATTTCTTTTGCACGTTTCTAATATTACTTTGCATTAAACATGCTTCCTATGTTGTTTGTTGAATTAAGAGACATGCACAGTACTTTAAAATGATGTTTATATGTTAAAACAAATTACAAAAGGATTTCTAAAAAAACAGTATACGTTTAATAGGATTTTAAAACCCTACCATTTTAAGAAGGGCATTTAAATGTTTGTAGCATAATACTTATGTTTCAGATTTATATACAGCATCAATCATGGGGTTTCCATGCAAGTTTTTTTTTTTTAACTCAAGACATTTACACAAGAAAAATGTCTCGTGTAAAATGCTTTTTTGGGTTTCCATTCGCTCAGTTTATTTTACTCGAGTAAACCGGGCTTTTCACCCGACGTCATGCAAATGAATGGGAAGTGTTGGGGTTGATATGTAAATTAACTATGCGTAAAGTACTTGTGCTATTTTTGAAGATTACTAGTGACATTTTGTGAAAATGTGGTCTCCATGTGCAGAGAACTGGTACACGAGTGAATCTAAGCTGCTGTAATAAAGCAAAATACCCTGTGTCTGCTTGGTTAATAATGTGCTTTACTGCTCTTGACCAAATTGTTTTTCAATTTGAGGAGGCTCGTGCTGTCAGAGATGCTCTCCTTTCTTTAAGTTGTGTTGGATTTACTGCTGTGTTAAATATGAATGATGCAAACAAATAAAAACACAATCATTACATTCATTTGCAATTTTATTTGGTTAGTTCTAAGAGGGCATCAACAACTTGGATGTTGTTGCGCTGTTTTGGGGCAATCGAGCTGGCTTATGACATCCAGTTCACAAACTATATTTATTATCGTGGAGGGCAAACGCGTGTTGTCTTTGGACATAGCTGGGATCAAAAAAAGGACGGGAATTAATTCAGTTAAGCAGTTCACTTGCTCTTCGTGGTTAACTTTAGCATAATTTTTACCCACAAGATATATACAACATGACAGACCAGATACAGCAAAAAAAATAATAAAAAAAGGCCGCCCGCATTAGCATTAAGGTGAACTACTCCACTGCTAACCATAAAATCGCTCATCAGCCACTACTTTCTGCGGTCTTGGAATCCACAGTAACAACTGACCTGCTCCCTTGAATATTTATAGTTAAGAATAAACACGCTCATTAACATTTACACGTGAAATGCAGGTTTCCATGCGAAACTGGGCATGGTTTTCCCGTGTGTTTCGTCATTTACACGAGTAAATGAGATTTACCCTATCCCTCTCTTTGGCCGTTTTTTTCATCCACAAACCTGATTTACCCGAGTAATTCTCCCAAACGTGCACACGCATCGCCATTTCACGTGTAAATTGACCCGCATGGAAACCCCATGAATGACTATAGATGCTATCCACAATGCTTCAACTCATAAGCTATTTAAAGACCATTTGTTCTAAAGTCTGCTATCAATATCAAGTAAATATCGTATTAGTTAAAGATTTGTGACTAGTATCCAAATCTATCAGCTAATGATAAATATTGTGGATTGCATGCTAAATATTTTCATGAATCTGCTGCAGGAAACCTAATTATAGGCCTATAAATAGCAGAGCCAAAGTTTTTCTGAATCAAACAGCAAGTTTAGAAATAGCTCTTCCAGCACTGGAGGAAGTGGTTAGGAATGGTCAATGTCTGATGTGGAGTTAGAAATCCTCTGTGACATCTGATCGTCAATGTTAAATAGTATTTCTGGCATCAGAATCTGGTGCTGGAAGGACCAGTACACATACAAAAATGATTGCTGTTCTAAATAAAGTCAATCTGCAAGTAATTCTGTGTACTGTACATTAAACTTGTCTTTCTAACATCTTGCATATTAAAAGCGTACATTTTTCAAATAAATAATCAAGCATAAATATAGACACAATTGTATTAGTAATCTACTTTTTTGTTTTGTCTAGAAAAAAAAAAGAATGCTATTTGTGGAAGGGAACTAAATGATCTTACAGCCGATCAGAAAAAAACAAACAAACAAAAAAAAACATTTATACTGTTTATTCTTACCTGATATGTAAATATGAGCACACTGTCTCATACGGGTGTCTTTTTGTTGCTTTCACAGAAGACACCCCCAGACACAGACAAAATAACTTTATTAAAGACCCAGGTCTAGATGAAAGTGTATAAAGTTGGCAGGATGTAAACATTTTAACAACAAAAGAGCCATAACAACAAATAAGTAAATATAACACTGTATTTGTGGTCTCCTACCAATTTCCTCTTTAAGATTGATAACAGGCATGCATCCGTTTTGGTAAATACTGTGTTCACTCATTAAAACTAAATTATGCATGCAGCTAGATGGGAATTTTTTCAGTTTGCATTCTTCAGTAGCAACTGGATCAGTCGTCAATAATTTTCCTTTTTCCTTCAGAAAGCTTGTACCTCTTAGTTGAAGGCAATGCTTTTTTTTCTTTTGCCTTGCTGGCAGTGCAATTGTGCCTATCCTATTCTCAAGCATTGGTTCCTGTCCTGAGATCAAATGTTAGGGTTTAAAAAGCTAAAGTTTGCTGTGGATGAACAACTGCCTATAAAACACTTTAATCCCTAATGCTGTAATGTATTTAATTTCACACTGGCTGATGGTATTGCCCCTGAAAGGATTACAGCAGGGGGTAGCTATTGTAGCACATCTACCAACAAGGGTACAGAATACAACAGATTCGCTTTTTAAAGTAAAATACCAGTCTGCAGAACTAGATACACAGAGAAAAAAGAGAAATAGAGAATGCTATGAAAACACATTTCCAATTTGGATGTTTGTATTTATATTGAAAACACAAGCTTTGAGTTTAGGCTTGTAATAATTCAGCATTGTTGCACCTGAAAGCCGGGGTAAATCCTTTTTCCCCTCAATTGTTCAGCTTTCTAAAGTTTAGGAACAATCCAGGCTTGTCCATATTACTTCCATATCAGCTGAACATCAAAAACAGCTATTAGGACGTGAGCTATTCTAATTATTCTTAACAATATCCATTTGATGTGCTGTGGGGTTTAGGAAATACAATAAGCCTGCTTACCATAGAGCTGATATAAAAACTTTTTTTTTTCCAAATGCAAATTATTATAATTTATTTTTTTGTCATATATCAACTATATTTCTGCTTTAAAGAGGGACAGACTTTTAGAGTATGGAGAAAGTAGTTGCGTGTGTGTACTTCAGTTTGAATTAAACCCGACAGCTTGGGTCTCACACTCATGTTGACTTTCTTTTGAACAACCTCAGTTAATTTCCTACAAATGTGGTTATCCCAAGAATGTTTTACATTTTAGTAACAGTTCTTGTGCAGCATGTTTGTTTTAAGGTGCACTCACTGTTCATAAACATTTGAAACCTTATACAAACGGAGTGGGGTTACTACAAAGGAAACTGAAGTGTACCTCTTAGTTCTGGATGTTTACAGTATTTAAAGCATATGCCACCCGGGTTTAGATCCTTTGTACAAACATAATAAAATAAAAAACATAGAGAGCCCTATGTTGAAGAATAATAATAAAAAAAAATGTTTTAAATAAGGCTGTTAAGTTGTCTACTTTTTATTCAGTAATGTAAATTGTTAATATATAAAACTTGAGACTGCATATTTCTCCAACACACATCAATACGTGTGGATATATCTGTTATTTGTGTCACAGAACTACTCAGTACAATAAATAAATTGCTCCAACCTGCTGTTAAATGGTTTCTTCCTGGTATTATAAAGGGTTATAAAAATATTTTAAGGTTAAAATACATTTTTAAAAAGACAGTACATTATACAAAATACCTATACTGGTTGGGAAACTTAATTTAAAAAAAGATAAGCTAATCAATAATTTAATATATTACACTTTGTTATTGTCTAAAGTATCAATCAACCCAGATTATGTTCTAAACTAAAGCACATGCAAGTGAAAACTAATTAAGCGATCACAGCACCCTTTATTCTTTATTCTTGGTAACGGTTTGAAGTGTGTGTGGCTCATTTAAATCTGTCTGATATCAGCACTGTTTTTTTTTTTTCTTTACACTTATATGGTGGCACCTATTGATGTAAAAATGATGACAGTTTAATTTTCTTTGAGGGTACAGTGCAGTATGCTTAATTTGTTATAGATGCATTCAATATGTGCATCGGGTAAATTACTTCTCTGAAAGCGTGCCATGCAATTCCAGAGGCCAGAGATGCTTTTCTGTGCCTCATTGAGAATCGGAATATCAGATTTTCCAATGTGGCACCCACCTGGAACATGGACTTGCTGGAAAGCTTTCCAAGGTATAAAGAGACATGAAGGTGCCGAAAGTTGAATATACAAGGTAATTAAATGTTGAAGGAGGCCGTAAGTGGCTTGTAAGGTTGAATTTTTTAGGGCCACACCGAAAGTATAGGTTGTATTGTAGACAAACTGCTAAAATACAGAGTTTACTGATACACATATACACTAAAAAGACTCACAGGCACTGTTAGATGTTTGATCTTAATCTTTGCACCCAAAGGCTTCTACTTTAATGATATATTAGTGGCGGTATTTAGATCAATTAAATAGACCCCAATTAATTCTTCCTGGCAAAATATTTAAATAAATACAATTTTAAAATATGTAAATAGTTCAGCTGAGATTTATAATATGGCTTCTTTACTGCAGGTTTATTAACATTGGTTCATTGTTTTTTGTTTTTTTACCAGATGCAGTAAAAAATGGCGAATTAAGATATACATAATATGTGATTAATGTTATTATTATTATTATTTTTTTTTTTGTAAAGCATTACCAATTTTTTCCAAGGGTATACCATAATTTGATATTTGATTTACTGACACAAATTAAGAACTATGAAGAACATTTAACATATTTTTTTAACATATTTGTTCAAACATATTTGCAAGTACATCTGCAGGTGTTCGAATCCACGGTTCATTGGGACGATTATTCCTGGCCTCTGTTAGCCTGGACCACACCAAAAACAACAAACAGTCTTTCATTTCAAACTACTTTCATATGCAAATGTGCGAATCTCATTATAATCTCAAAGTTTCGCACTTACCCTTGATTTATGATCATTTTTTCTTGATTTATGACTTCGGTTTGTGCCTGTTATTTTATGCATGCCTCTCACTGGCGTTGATTCAACTAGCTGTTTATATGTGAAAGTTCCTTTTTAAACGTTTACAGGCTTTTAGTTACTTTAAAATAAAGCACCTGAAAATATAAAATAAACCAACAAAAATGTATTTATTAATAGGCTATATTAAATAACAATGGCAATAAATACATTTTGTTTTGGTTTCTTTTATATTTTAAGGTGCTTTATTTTAAACTTCACATTAATAATGGAAGGGCAGCAGTGTGGAGTAGTGGTTAGGGCTCTGGACTCTTGACCGGAGGGTTGTGGGTTCAATCCCCAGTGGGGACACTGCTGCTGTACCCTTGAGCAAGGTACTTTACCTAGATTGCTCCAGTAAAAACCCAACTGTAAAATGGGTAATTGTATGTAAAAATAATGTGATATCTTGTAACAATTGTAAGTCGCCCTGGATAATGGCGTCTGCTAAGAAATAAATAATAATAATAAGGGAAACATGGAAATAAATCATTGCAGAGTTCTTTAATTAAACACAAACTGAAATATTTTCTTCTCAGTAATTAATTATGACAACTGAAATACGACAAAGTATTTACTTGTGTAGCTTACTGTATGTACTGTACTTTTTTCCTTTACACAATTAAAATATACATAGACTCAAACAAAAAGCTTTCTGCGATATTCTTCAATTAAAGCACTGAAAGCATAGGGAAGCATGGTTAGGGTACAGACGAGTACACACATGGTAAACTGCAGAATTACCGTGCTAACTTACCATGGTAAACTTCCATATATAGAAACAAGCTTAGTTTTATTTATGCTTTCCATTTTTGGGGACCCTTTCCTTTAGATCTACATTTTGGTTGTGCCAGGGTCTGCGCTACATTTAACACATCACATTCAGTTTGTCCTTTGTTTTTTTTTTTTTTTTTTCTGCTGCTTTCTTTTTTGTATTTTTTTTATTTCACTGACTAACAGATACATTTTGTCTTTGTGGAAATTAGTTTTCCTTTTCTTTTTGGCCAGTGCCATAGTTGCATCAAGGTCAGAGTCTGCAGAAGCCAGAGCTCCATCCTATTCTATTTGCCTACTACTTGTTTCTGTTCACTATACCACTCATTTATCTTTGCCAGAAGGAAGTTCTAAATCTTGACTTTTGGTGTTGCAAATCTATTTATAATGAGATGCAAATTCTGATCTCTCCTGTATAATGAGCAGTAATTTATGCTGTTCGTAAACTTGATATTATAATTGTTGTTCACGAAAAAGAGCTGTTTAGTACATTGCACGCAAAAATTCTACGAAGGACGGAGGCTACGAATTTGCAATATTTACAAACACGTAAGAAATAAATAATAAATAAAATAATAATATTTGTACATACAGCCTATAGTCAGTATATAATCAGTGTTTGCTGCAATAAACGGGCACTGATTTTTAACTGATCATATCCAAAATGTGTGCCTGTCTTTATTTCCTTGTACAATCAACCAGCCCTAAAGTTCCTGCATAATTGAAATAACAAAGATTTCTGTATATTAAATTGAAGTCCACCTGCCGCACTGTTATCTTCCAATGGCTTGATGGGGATTTTAAGTTTAAGCCATAGCAAGGTTTCATCCCATATGAAAAAAAAAACATTATAAGATATTGTCCAATCTCATTTACCCATTAGAATGCCCTGAAGCACAAGCTGTCGACTCATCGTTTAGAGGGATGAAAAAACTGCCCCTGGGGGCCTCGTGTTTGACACCATTGTATTATGGCTTTCTTAAGTTGATACCAAAATGAACATACAGTAAAACCTGTGTCATCGTCCTGTACCAGCCTGTAAACCATATAAGGGATTTTGTGTCCTCCAATATAAGTGAATGACAGAGGCACCCTGAATAAGCAGGTACTGCATGCAGCCAAAACTGCTTTGGTGACCTGTTATTTTAAGTTTCACTGTACATACAGCCAAGCCCTCTTAAGATCGAGAGTCTCATTTGCCACAATAAAACTTGATCCAAACTGGGATTTGATCCAAACTGGGATATACCAAGAGGGAAAGCAGTTCAGATGTTTACTGCTCGTTTATTGAGTATTTATAGTAATGTTTCAGACAACACAACACAAACTTAAATTGAGCCTGCATAAGTACAGATTGAATGTTAACATTTCTTGTAACCATTGGGTGTTGTTCAGGGAGCAGGTGTAGGGGCTTCTCCCTAGTTAATCAAGCCAACTATTAACTAACCTCCTTATATAAGCCCTGGGTCGAACACTTATTCTCTGTCTGGTTTTTCACATGTTCCACCTTCCCTCTTTCTCCAAAATGCAACGCCACCTCTGCAACGATCTCCCTCTGGGGGCAAGTGACGTTCACTTCCCAACCTTAGGCCCAGCCGAGCTGGCCTCGACCTCCGAGAGGAAGGTTCTCCTCAAGCCAGAGGGGACCCCCCGGCCAAATCTGTTTTAACAATCTATCATTCCAGGTTCCCCCTGGGGGCAGCATACATGCTCCCCAGCCTTGAAAGCCGATCGGTTCGGTCTCACCTCGGAGAGGGCAGCATCTCCCTGAGCCAGGGGGCAACCCTGCACTTTCTCAAATCTCCTTTTTTTCTATTACTTGTTTCCCTTGGGGGGCAGCATACATGCTCCCCAGCCTAAGAGACTGATTGGTTTGGTCTCACCTCTGAGAGGACGGTTCTCCCTGGGTCAGAGGGAAACCCAGTATTCTTTATTAACAACTTGCTTTCATCTTTGCCAGTCGGCTATAAATGACCCAACCCCAATCATTCGTCATGGGTGATATTTTGGGGTAGTGCTGCTCTTTGACATCGCCTCATCAAAATAATTTGTATATATTTGAAATGGGAACTATTATCAATTGATATTCTATTCAGGAATAAAACAAGCAATACTTTTTTTGAGTCACTATACGTACGTATGTATGTACTGTGTTATGTATATATGAATGTATGCATGTCTACAGATCTAGTTGTACCAAAATCCTTTTTATATTGTCCAACCAATAAAAGAACAACTGTTTGTGAAATAGACATAAGTAATCAAAATAAATGCTCTGCTAAACTGTATGTAAACTGCAATAAAATATTAAGCAAATTATTAGATTACTGGGGTAATAAACGTATTTAAATAACTAAAACAAAACAGGCACTAACTACTACTTCCACTTTCAACTAAATTTGAACTACAGTATGATTGTAAAAACATTGAATTTGCAAATGTGTTTAATTTTGAAGCATAAAGGTCAAATAGAGTGCACACAAGCTGTAAAAACTCCAATCCATTCTCTCCTCCCGATAAGTGCTGTAGCCTTGAGATGTAATGCAGTACTGGGTATGGTGAATCAGCTTTCACTTTGGAATAATTATTTACTTGAAATCAATATCTAATTTTCAACATGGTCCAAAAAATAAAATAAACTGCAAAATGATTAGTGAATGTATTAAGTAGTTGGGAGACATTTCCTCAATGAAAAACTAAATGTTGTTTTGTTATCAAATGCACAGTGGTAACCAGTGCTTTAAAAAACATTTTTCTCTCTTGTTAATAACTTTCTTGCAAATCTTTCTGTGGGTCATATCATTTTCTAGACTTTATTTCATGTTACCTGCCATCACAGTGTTGATTCATTCCCTGTCAACAGGTATTAGGACCCCCTCTGAAGTAGAATCTCACATTATGACTTTAAGGGCCTTTTGTCACCCCTTACACCTTGTGCTTTTGGCTTTGTTCTAACACTTCTGACACTCCTTTTATCAGCAAAATGAATATGCTCCATTGTGTTCTTCAGGTGGAAGTATGGTTGTGACTATAAAGTTAAAAAATGAACTGGAGGCTTTGTTGTGGGGCACTTTCGTTTGTTCACTTGTTCTGTTCACTGCTGAGCTTGGAAGGAGTGTTTAGTCATAAAAAAACCACTGGGATAGATAGACAGTGTTAATTCTTCCATATCTAAGCCTCTTTGCAGAACTTCCCTTTGTTTCCTGGCCCAAGTCATTAAAGACTAATCCTATCACTCTTCCTAATCTGCAGCTGTGGAGCCACAGCCCAGTTAAACTAAAACTGCTTTTGTTGCTTTCCAAATATACAGGGCTACGTTTTGGTCAGGAGAGTCACATTCACGGCTTTCCTCCCCATGCGATTTCCTAATGAAGTGCCATTAATGAATCTTTTCCTCTCCTTGCAAGGTTCATAGGCTCTTGTCAGTTTAGTGTTTAGAAGTGAAAAGGCATTGTGATCTTATTGAGCTTTGTAAAAATGCTGTCAAAACCCAGGCAACAGACTTAGTCATTAAGATACTCTCAGGTTTTAATTACAAAGGATTTAGATCTTTGTGGATGGCATAACACAGCAAACAAAAAAGAGACTGTGAGGATTTTCTGCTAGTTTCAAGATGAGGAAACGTGGATGAATGAAACCATTAGAGCATATTGTTAAAAAAAACTAAAAAAACCCCATCCCCTTTCATTCCATCAAAAAAGAGATTAGATTGTTGCCTTTTCAAGTATTAAGTAAACTGCTTTTTAGATGGAAAAAACATAAACCAGCGAAAGGTGTTAGAAAAAACAAAAGGTTTGTGGTGAATCTTAAATAATTCTGATAACTGGATGCATAACATGGCTTAATTTCCTGTTGTATGCACGTGTACCTCGTATTCTTCTATTACAGATCGGTTTGGTTATGGTTATTTACTTGTAATGTATTTTATACTTCGATTTGGAATATGCACAACGCTATAGATGAAATGTTACTGCTGGTTTCTGGTACCAAATCACCTCACGTGTTGTAGTTCAAACTCATCCCAAATATCTGGATGTGATGAGACACTGTGACCTACAGATACAGTAGTTTATTTATAGTGTTTTATTTGAACGCTTATCTTGAATTAACGTCAAACAATAAATAAAAAAGTGAAGAACCAAATTATTGTCAGGAAAACTCATGCGATAGAAAGAACAATATTTAACAAAGCTTAGACAACAAATACTATCCTCGCCCTTTGAAGTACCCCTGTCCATAATTTATTTTGCTGACAGTGGAGAGGCTGACTATATGGAAGCCATGGCCAGGGGGGCAGGATAGCTGCCCTCCCCTTGAACGATGCCGAAAAACAAGTGGAGGCTGGGGGGAAGGAGGTGAACTCTGATGTACAACAGATTATTGGATGTGTTGTTTATCGGATGGCGAATGAGATACTAGCCATTTGAGTGACGAATGTTCTGGTAATGGAGGTGCCTAATGTGCTTGATGTTTACAACTTTAATCTATCTTAAAAGTGAGTTCCCTGCCTGAGTTCCCTCACTGCTTTGTTGAATTTCTCAGCATAAAAAGGGTGACCAGTAATAAAGCTAAGAAAATGTAGGCTTTTAAAACATATAGCATTCCTTTAACCAAACACGTTCATCCAGGAAGATTTAACACAAATGAGCCATGGAAAAAAATATATATATACATAAGTCTTGTTGTGAATTGGGAACCCTCCCTCCAGGTTTTTTCTAATGTCTTCGTTCCTCACCGGTCTACCAGGAAAGCTGAGGGGTAAAATCGACTGGAAAGGCCTATAAATGCCCAAGGATTCTCAGATATAAACTTACGGTTTCAATAATGGTTCACTTTTGAAACGTAAACACTATGTTACACGTGTTTTGGAAAATATGTTTACTGTGCGGAATGAAAGGACATTTAAAAAAAATACACTATTTCAAATCCAGTAAATTTTTTGTTTTTTTCAGCAAAGCTCATTCAGAAAATATTACAGACAATGGTGTGTATAAAAACAGGATGTACTTCACAATGCTTTAAGGAATGCATCGTTCCAACTCTTTTGTCAAGAGACCTGGTCCTTTGTATGTTGTAGGTGACATCACTTTTCAAAACATTTCCTAATCCATGGCTCAATTTATTTAAAGAAACTGTCATGAATTCTGTTATTTATCTCCCAATAATAATAATAATAAGAATAATAGAAAACGATTCAGTACCATCAGCCAATCAGCTTCCAGCTCTAGCAGGCTTCTATTAGAAAGTAGTTGCCCGCTGGAACATCACAGTATCAACTGTGAATCAAACTTAAAATCATTCAGCTAACTTTCGCTAGCGCCCTTGACTCTCGGCGCATAACTCCAGTCGCAGTCAACTACCACACAGTACAGCTGTCGCTTTGCATACTAAGGAAAAAAAATAATGTTCATTGTTTATTAAAGTTATATTGAATTTTTTTTTTTTTTTTTTGTATTGTGAATGGTTGAAAGATCATATTATGATTTGAATGGAATATTTAGTCCCGGCAATTTCTTCAGACAAGTTCAAAGTAAGGGTAAAAACATATCTAGAGATGCCCAATACATTTAAATGGTGTCTCTAATTATCATTGAATGAAACTGTAATCTTTAATTTTGTAATTATGAAAGCTGCTGCATTGTTACTACACAACCTTATGTGCAATTACAGTGTTACTAAAGTGTGTGTATTGTAGTAAGAGACACCAAATGTAAAGTGATGCCAAAAATAAATTAAAATGGTACCTTTAACTGTCTAAAATGTAGAGTTTTAACCACTTAGATGTGACTAGTAACTCGTGGATCAGCTGAAATCAAGACTGATTGATTATGTAACTTCAGAATACCCAAACTAAAAATGGTGGACCAAATCCATCTTTATGGATCCCAAAATAATGCGTCTATGGATAAGTAAAATATATATATTTAGGTTATACACATTTTCTTTCAAAAAACACAATACTAACTACATATTACACAATAAATGCTATACTACCAAATGGCCAATGAAAATGAGCATTTTTATACTTTCTTTAGGCAGTAAGTATTGGAGTGTTGTAGTATTTCAGCTTTCAATCAAACAGCAACAAAGGATCACAGTAGAATTACATCTTCTTTTTAGCCTAAATATGAAAATCTTCCCATTTATATGATAGGTTACTTGATTTCAGAGGCCTGATATAAATCTGATATTCATTGATCTATATAGAAAGACGGGATGATTTACGTTATAGAATACTCTGTGTAGGCCAACTTTGATTCCAAACTTTAAATCCATATTACTGCGTGAAACTTGTTCTGATATAAACAATAGGCTTTAAAAGCTTAGGGCAATATCACCTGGAGAACGCTAAGGGGACAATAGTTTTCTGATATAACCAAAACACCCAGCCCATATATGTTTAATTGAACCTTAAAAGGCAGCTTTATCTTCATTTGGTTTCCTGGACAGCAACGTAAAAGGCGGTTCAGGTCTTGAGGCTCGAATTTATCCACGGCTCCTAAATCTCTGTGGTCTTGAGGAGGTGATAATGCTGAAGTATATAGATAGAAATTTTTATTAAAACCTTTGTGTTTTTAGCTTCTTTTTCGTTTAGAAGCTAATTTTAGGAAAAGCTGAGGAAAACACATTGTGTACCTGTGGCAAAGTGGTTTGCAGTGCGCAGGTGTAGATGTGATGCAATGCTCAAACAGATGACACACAACAAAGTTCACGGTCCAAACAATCCTTTATTTGTTTTTATAAACCGGGTCGTTTGGCGACGATAAAAAATAATCCCTGGCAATACACAGCAATGTTTATTTGAACCAAGATTCATTCTTTCTCTGTCACAGTACCTCACTGTCTTTAAATGACCACAGAGCAGGTACAGTAGTGTCTTTCTAAGCTTTCTGGTCAGGTATTTTTTTAACTGCATAGACAAATATCTACAGGTGTCAAGCAACATGTAAATGTATAGCATGTAAAAATGAGAACACAATTCCAGGAGCACCATAGCCAAATGTTTAGCTGCCTGTAGAATCCCCATCGAAGACCGGCAAGTTCGCTCCTGTGCTCCCCTGACTTTAGGACTCTGCTGGGATTATTTCCTTAAAAGTGTATTATTAGTTGGGGCTTAATACAACATTACGATGGCTCATTAAGAACAGAAAAAAACAATGTTAAACAATGAAGTAAATTATTTTTTATATCATCAGTATTTATCAGGTATTTTGACATATTATGCGTATCACATTTTATAAACTCATTTACATAAAAATATATAACATATTGTATTTGCCGTTCTTAGTTGTTTTCATGTAGTGCTATAATGCCACAAGAGACCACCACCAAAGGGCAAGAAAGACATCCACTTGCTGTGGAACAAAGCTTTAAAAATCATTGAAAGCTCATTTAGGTTTCCTTTGTTGCTTGTTTTATTGAATCTCAAATGTATTTGTAAATGTGTTGTTTCTATACATAGTGTAGTTATATTTTGAACCAATGTTTGCTCAGTCTTACTTAGCCATCTTCGGTTGCACTACAATGACTACACCTCTGTGGTTTCATTAGTTGTAACAGTTCTGCAAAGATATCATAATAAACAAGTCAACAGTAGCTCTTGCACTCTCCTACAGGCCACAGGCTGTAAGAAGTGCATTACAAGTCAAGACATCATTCACTCAAATATCTTTCAGTGCAGTGTTAACAATTATTATAAACAAATAACAGTATTGAAAAATGTAAATAAAATAAACAATGTATTTCTTTAAGTTAACACAAAGCAAAATACTGTATATACTTTTCTAGAAAAAGCTACAGCAATTCAAATACTAATTTACTTTCAATATGTCACTTGCACACGACTTTTATAAAAAAAAAAAAAACAAGAACCATTAAAAATAAAACATAAGAAATACCTCAAGTATACCCCATTATCATTAATCGCAGTTTGAAATAAAGTATCAGTTTTCTTTATTTTTCATTTCAGATAACCATATTTTTCTATACATAACAGGGTTCTCCCCAGGAATTCTGTACAGCCGGGCGGCAGAACATTATAGTCGTGAGCACTTTTAACAGAAAAATAAACTTAAAAAAAACCTTAAATATATAATACGACAAATCATTTGAATAATGTCTTGTCTTTCGTTGACTATATCTGGTTGCGCTTTTTTATGTTCTACATTTTCTTTTTCATTACTGTTTTTTATTGTGGTAAATTACCGTGCTTATTTAGGCACTCTACGATTTGACTGGGGAAAGATATCGTAGGTTTATTGGAGTTCACAAAAAAATTAAAAAACGGTAACCTTGTCGCTTAATTATTTAGCTTACTGCTTCTTTTAAATTGTTTTCTTTATGTTAAGTTTTCAGCTCATTTTGTTAATGCACGTCAATTTTTGTTTTTCACTGTTCTACATTTTTTTAATGCAACTGTTCATTTAACCTTTTATTTTTTTACAACAGTACTCACACACGTTTGGTCACCATCATAACTGTTGCATGAAACCGGAGTGTAATAATCCAGCACCTCTGCCCTTAAGCATTTGTATGTCAGCTGACAAGTGTTCAGCTGATCTCCCATCATGCCTTTCTTCCTTTTTTTCTTTTTTTTCTAATAAATTTAGTCGTTGCCAATTTTTTTTAAAAAATTATTTTCTCTCCAATTTGAAAATGGCCAATTATTTTTAAGTTCAGCTCACCGCTACCACCCCTGCGTTTACTCGGGAGGGCGAAGACGAACCCACGCTGTCCTCCGAAGCATGTGCCGTCAGCTGACCGGTTTTCTTCACACTGCGGACTCACCATGCAGCCACCCAAGAGCTACAGCGTCGGAGGACAACGCAGCTCTCGGCTTACAGGCTTACAAGAAAGCCTGCAGGCGCCCGGCCAGACTACAGGGGTCACTGGTTCGCGGTGAGCCGAGGACACGCTGGCCGCCACCTGGAAGCTCCCGTCCTCGATCGGCAAAGTAATAGCCTGGACTCGAACTCGCGACGTCCATACTATAGGGCACATCCTGCAGTCCACATAGAACGCCTTTACTGGATGCGCCACACGGGAGCCCCCACGCCTTTCTTCTTAAGCCCGCCGCACACAGCCCGACTCAACCCAATTCAAGACTCATCTCATCTGAGTATGCACAGATTCTGCGATCAGTTGTGCTCAGTTTTGGTTTGACGTCACAGTTGAGTTTTTCCCCGACTGGGTGTCGCACACTGCTAAGACTGAATTACTGACCACATCTAGATACTGGTGATTACTATGTATGCAGATTTAATTAATACTGCCCTGTACACATTTTATGTAATACTGCCCTGTACACATTTTTGTATTAACGTAACCCAACATAGCGACCCTCATTTTATGAATGTCATTGTATGCTGATTAGACGGCGGAGACAGCGCCATGAGGCAACCAAAAGAAGCGCTTAGCCTATTAATTAATAGACCATTTACACCATACAAACGTTTCAGGCAGTGTTTGACTTTTTGTATAGTTTGTCTACTACACTTTAGCCTGTGGTAAATAAAATTGAAGCTGTTGATTTTTATTTGACTTTGGCGTTTTTTTTTTTTTTTTTCTCAGCGTGTGGATCTAGGGGCTTGTGATTTGTGACCTATTGGAGATCGACGCACCGGTTACTTCTGTTTTAGCACAGTAAGAAAATACAGACTGCCAGTAGTTTCATAATAAAAAGGTAAATTGATAATTTACCTTTGATTAATAAACGCCTAAAAAAACTATTCAAATGTGCACATATCTGGTATTTTTGAATTCGGGACACTCAGAGCAAGACTGTGGAGCTAAAGCTGTCAATATTCCGCCATTTTGTATGACAAGTTACATGACAAGCTACATCACTTAAACCTGCTTCACCATTGGTTGACACCCTTATGACTAATCGGTCTCAGTCAGTCTTGGTCGGCAACCGCTGCACACAGACAGACTGATCACATCTGAACTAAATTGCATCTGAAAAAGATTCAACATGTTCAATCTTCAAATCTGAAGACATCCCGACTGAAATCTGGATAATCTTGGTTAAGGGCATGCACACTGCTATGATTCATCCAGACTCTGTACGGCCAGTTGAGAGGAGACAAACCGTGACGGTTTGAGTCGTGCTGTGTGCGGCGGACTTTAAAGGCATACAGCCTCTATACATGAAACCCCAATATATCTCACAAGCACCTGGGTACATATTTTTTTACGATATCACAACAAAAGGAATACTTTTATTTTGTTTTGGTGCATATGCACAGCTATTATGTACTATATATAATCTTACAGTACAATAATACGAGAAAAAATGGACTGAATGATAATACCCGAAAACAATCTTAATATTTTTTTTAATAAAGTTCTTTAAGGTGTATGCTGAGGAGAAGTGCCGGTAATTTGTGAATGTTTTCAGTCCGTCCGCTAGTTACGTGAGATAGTCCAGTTATGTGAGGAAGAGGAATTGCTTAATAATTCTCAGTAATATATATTCTACAGTCTAATTTTGCTTTAACAATTTACATTTTCATAATCGCAATTGTTTGAGCTATGTAATAAGAAATTGAGGTTTTTATTAGATCATTTATTTATTGACCTGAGTCCCCTATTTTTGTTTCCAAATTATTTTAAAAGTGTCGGGAGGACAGACACTTGGTAATGAATCATGATCTATAAACCCGTTTGCCCACCCTAGTGTTGCAAATCAGTATTCGATTTCAGCTTTTTAAAGTAGGATACCTGTTAATCCAAATATTTATTAAAATAATTCTCTTTTTGGAGAAGCTCATAGATATAAAAGCAGCCAAAATATTCAGTAACTACAAACCAGTTTCATCCTGATTGAGGCTCTCCTTGTAACCTTGTGTCTTCATTTCAACTGACAGCTCCAGTTAAGTACAGGGATACCCAAACATGTTATTTGGGTATTTGCAGTCTTATTGCATACCCAGTTAACATTTTTTAGGTATCCCTATCGTTCACAATGACTGGAGCTGCCAATTGAAATGAAGGGAAAAATTACTACATCAATTAAATGGCACGTTATCAATCAAAATCATCCCATATTAATGGGCCAGTAGGTACCTACTAGCCTACTAACCCCTAAATCTACCCCTAACCCTGAACCTAATTTCTAGAACCAACTTAATCTATACCCCTAAACCTAATCTCAACCCCTAAACCTTACTATTAAAGTAAGTTTTACTATTGTTTCAACACCGCTTTTTAGCTCCTCTAGCGGCTACTACATCCGACGTCCATTAAAGCACTTCATCCCAACCTATTGTACCTCTTGGGAGGCTACAAGGTACCTACTGGCCCATTCCTGTGGGATGATTTTCCTTGATAACGTCCCATTGAATCAACTGATTCCAATCAGATCGGGTGGTTGTTTATTAATTTGTTGCAAGACTTACTGGAAATGAAACAGTTGTTTCAATAATTAAAGGCTCCGTGTCCATCCTGTTACGTGAACAATAAAATGGCATCATCACTTTCATTTTTTTAATTTCTTTTTTAATCTCTATAATATCAATGTTGTATTAACTGGAAATGACATATTTACATGCCTGCAAAGTAGTCAAGTAAGTTTCAAGTGTAGGACATACACTAAATTGAAGGATTAAAGTTTTGATCAACAGTGGATTTACTGCGATTTCATACCAGGCAAGGACTAATTTATGTGGTAAATCAAATAATTAATCATTAGCTTTTATGTGTACTTAATATCCATGTTCTAGCATCTTGTAACACAATTATCACTTTGAAACAAAATTAGATGAGTAATATAAAGTGTAGTACACAATTATATGAATGCATTTGAACCTGTCCGTCCTGTTACACGAGTATGAGGTTGTGTTATGAAAGAACCAATATGTAGGAAGGCTGCTTTAAAGTTAACTTTTTAGTTGCACAGTTTGAAACAGTGCATGTCAGAGTAGAAGAAAAACACAGTTTCAAATGATTAACACTACCTTGGTTTTCTTGCTACAATGTCCCCACAAAGGGACTCTATAGCAAATACAGAGCCATGTATTTTTCCTTGCCTTCAGATCTACCAGTGGCTGCTCATCATAAGAGACTACGGAGGCTAAGCCTATGTGTAATTTTGTAAAAGTAAAAAAAAAAGCTTATGTTATGTCATGCTTTCCAAGGTCCACTGTATTGCTATTGGCTAATGTATCCTCAAACTGGGCGGGATTCTGTGTGTCTTCCACCTGCAATCATCCTCTGTCTGTCAACTTTTAATGTATTTGTATTGGCTACACGTTGCAAGTTTGTGGCTAGCCTCTACCACTCATAATTAGATTTAATCTTGACATATCTGTTACCAGGCAGGTTATGGGTCACGTGTGGCTACTCACTTAAGTTTCAATTTCCATACAATACGTTGTATATATTTTTTTAATTCATATGCCATTTTCCTCACTTTCAATTGAGGAAAAAATAAGAATAAAAAATAACAATAAAGGTCGTCCAAAGCCTAAATTGGGCCTGGTACAAAAAAACGAAATGGTTGACTGCGTGTATTCACTGTTTGGTTTTTCAAACCGACTCTTCATCTTCCCATTGTATTTCTGTGGGCTACAGTGATTTAAAAAATTTTCCACAGGCTGTAAAAAAAATTCTACAAATGACATCAGTCAAGATTCATCAATCAAGTAAGTCCACAATGTTTTTGTTATATTCAGTTGCTTGCCTTGTGTGCTATATTACTGTACTACATTTTTTATTAAATTATGAAGTACCTTTTGAAACATGCAATGTTTTATATATATATATATATATATATATATATATATATATATATATATATATATATATATATATATATATATGCATCAAAAGAAACTTATCACTTATATTTGGATAAAATTCACTAAAGGCGATCGAAAAATGACAAACTCTGTTTTAGAGCAGGTGCAGTGACTTTTTATTGTGCTGAATAACAATTGACATTTTACTGTCTAAAGTTATGGGGGGACGGAGGATACTGTGAAAGTCACAGGCTAGTAGCGTGTGTGGCACCGTTGGAAGCAATACAAGCAGTACATCTGCGCCGCATGCTTTGCACCAGGTTTCGGATGTTGTCTTGTTGTCTGGATAAGCATCTGCTTGTTAGTGGTCTCCGAGCCCTGGAAGCCACATGTCTCCCAGTTCGTGGCAGAGTGTGTCTGGTTATACCGTCTCGTCAGGTTTGAAATTGCTGGCTGTGAGCACCCAAGACGGCGAGCCACAGTATGCTGCCCTAGTCCAGCCTCCAACATGCCGTTTGCACGAAGGTGCTGCTCTCTTGACAAACATGGCATATTGTTTTTTTTCTGTGATTTTCTTTATTGCTTTTCTTCAAGCTTGCAATTCAACAGCTGAAATCACTCCATATCCAGTGTCCAATCAAATGTCTCACTAATTAGGTGATTAAGTGCATATGCTTCAGTCATAGTCACTCAAGCGTGTCATGGTCAAGGATGAATGATCGACTGATTAAAAAGAAACCAAAAACATTTCGTCAATGTCCATCATTTATATACCTTATTTTTTTTCGGAAAATAAATGTGTTATAATAGTGATAAGTTTCTTTTGATGCTCTCTCTCTCTCTCTCTCTCTCTCTCTCTCTCTCTCTCTCTCTCTCTCTCTCTCTCTCTCTCTCTCTCTCTCTCTCTATATATATATATATATATATACAGCTCTGGAAAAAATTAAGAGACCACTGCAAAATTATCAGTTTCTCTGGTTTTACTATTTATAGGTATGTGTTTGGGTAAAATGAACATTTTTGTTTTATTCTATAAACTACTGACAACATTTCTCCCAAATTCCAAATAAAAGTATTGTCATTTAGAACATTTATTTGCAAAAAATGACAACTGGTCAAAATAACAAAAAAGATGCAGTGTTGTCAGACCTTGAATAATGCAAAGAAAATAAGTTCATATTCATTTTAAACCACACAATACTAATGTTTTAACTTTGGAAGAGTTCAGAAATCAATATTTGGTGGAATAACCCTGATTTTCAAGCACAGCTTTCATGCGTCTTGGCATGCTCTCCACCAGTCTTTCACATTGATGTTGGGTGACTTTATGCCACTCCTGGCGCAAAAATTCAAGCAGCTCAGCTTTTTTTGATGGCTTGTGACCATCCATCTTCCTCTTGATCACATTCCAGAGGTTTTCAGTGGGGTTCAGGTCTGGAGATTGGGCTGGCCATGACAGGGTCTTGATCTGGTGGTCCTCCATCCACACCTTGATTGACCTGGCTGTGTGGCATGGAGCATTGTCCTGCTGGAAAAACCAATCCTCAGAGTTGGGGAACATTGTCAGAGCAGAAGGAAGCAAGTTTTCTTCCAGGACAACCTTGTACTTGGCTTGATTCATGCCAAATCTGCCCGATTCCAGCCTTGCTGAAGCACCCCCAGATCATCACCGATCCTCCACCACATTTCACAGTGGGTGCGAGACACTGTGGCTTGTAGGCCTCTCCAGGTCTCTGTCTAACCATTAGACAACCAGGTGTTGGGCAAAGCTGAAAATTGGACTCATCTGGGGGTGCTTCAGCAAGGCTGGAATCGGGCAGATTTGTCTTTGTGAAAGACGCATGAATCAAGCCAAAAAAGAAAACTTGTACTCCTCCGAGTACGCTCCCATGTTCTCCTTGAATTTATCAAGATGAGCATCAAGGATATGGACTTTGAGGGACATCCTACAGCCCACTGTGCCGTAGTTCTTCACCAGAGTCTCAACCAGCTCCACATAGTTTTCGGCCTTGTGATTGCCCAGGAAGCCCCGAACCACTGCGACAAAGCTGTTCCAAGCCGCTTTTTCCTTACTAGTGAGCTTCTTGGGGAATTCATTGCACTCCAGGATCTTCTTTATCTGTGGTCCGACGAAGACACCGGCTTTGACCTTTGCCTCAGACAGCTTAGGGAAGAAGTCTTGAAGGTACTTGAAGGCTGCCGACTCCTTATTATAATTGTTTCATAAGGCCCAATTTGATGTGCAGTGGTGGCATCAGCACTTTCCGGGGGTCCACCAGTGGCTCCCACTTGACGTTGTTCCTCCCACAGAGAACTCTGTCCACTGTGGCCAGTCCCGCCTGTGGTAGTGCGCCTTGGTGTCCCTGCTGTCCCAAAGGTAAAGATAGCAGGGAAACTTGGTAAAACCGCCTTGGAGACCCATCAGGAATGCCACCATTTTGAAGTCTCCTATGACCTTGATGCCATCTCAGAAAAATGCAGATATGTATCCACTTAGGCAGCTGGAACTAAACTGAACTGGTGGGCTTAAGGCCCCAGTATTTATACTACTATTTATATTACTGGAAAGTTCTAGAAAGTTCTAGAAGTTACTCCAAGTTTACTCAGCACTGAATCTATCTGGAATGTTCTGGAAAATAGGTAAATTTCAAAATATCACTGTCCTGGTCACAAAAGCAAAGTTTGTGGGGAATAATAGCCATTTTCTATACTTTTGAGGCATAAGCAATTAGGAAATAACACTTACTACCCAGGAACCAAAAAAAATAAAAAATTTGTTACACGATGTCGCCCTTCCAAACTGAGCAGCCGGGCAAGCAGGAAACTGGTTCGGGATGTCACTCTGAAGCCAACAATGACCTTGAGAGATCTGCAAAGTTCTGTGTCTTAGATGGGAGTCAGTGTTCACACATTAAGAACACTATGTAACACAATTTTTGTTCCTGGGTAGTAAGTGTTATTTCCTAATTGCTTATGCCTCAAAAGTATAGAAAATGGCTATTATTCCCCACAAACTTTGCTTTTGTGACCAGGACAGTGATATTTTGAAATTTACCTATTTTCCAGAACATTCCAGATAGATTCAGTGCTGAGTAAACTTGGAGTCACTTCTAGAACTTTCTAGAACTTTCCAGTAATATAAATAGTAGTATAAATACAGGGGCCTTAAGCCCACCAGTTCAGTTTAGTTCCAGCTGCCTAAGTGGATACATATCTGCATTTTTCTGAGATGGCATCAAGAGGCTGCAAGCATCTGGCAGACGCATTTTGCTATGTCTGCGGCCAATTTATCAAGACAAGAGCGAAAAAGTACTCAGTGGAAGCATCTGCTAAGATGTGTGAGGCCTACAAGGCATATTTCGGCATGCCTGTCAGGGATCAAGACAAACCCTGGGCACCTCATTTCACCTGCGAGCACTGCAAAAAAAACTCTGGAAGGTAAGATGGACAATTGTTGCTCGGAATTTTATGTTATAAAATTTGTTAATTTTTAAAATTGTAAAAGTTTTTAATTTTAAAATGTTTTACAATTTTCAATGTTATTGAAAAAATATATATGAAAAATGTTGCGAGAATCTCTTACACATTAGTCATGGGTGAAATAAATGTATTTTTGTAGGATGGTACAGAGGGGAAAAGAGAGCCATGAAGTTCGCTATCCCAAGAATTTGGTGGGAACCCACTGACCACTCAAGCAACTGCTACTTCTGCATGGTGGACCCTTCCAAACGTCGGACTGGCATGAATGCACCTGCTATCACATATCCGGACCTTCCTTCATCCATCGCCCCGGTGCCACACTGCCATTAGCTCCCCGTACCCACTCCTCCGGAGAGAGAGCAACCGTCTTTAGAAGAGAGCAGCAAGTCAGAGAGCGAGGAAGACGTTGTAGATCCAGATGACAATTTCAGAGGTGGAGCTGAGGAGAGAAACCCATACTACCCCAACCAAAAAGACCTCAACTACTTGATTAGAGATCTTGGTCTCACCAAGTCCAATGCCGAGCTTTTGACGTCTAGGCTCAAACAGTGGAACTTGTTGGATGAAAGTGTGCAAGTCGCAGATCAGATGAAGCGTCACCAACCTTTTTCTAGCTTCTTCACCCGTCAAGATGGGCTCTGCTTCTGCCACAATGTGACCAGTCTGTTCGAGGCAATCGGAATCGCCTGTAACCAGAAATCTTGAAAAACTACTCACTTCTAAATCTTTTGTAGTCACTTTTGTATTACTTTAGTATAAATGCATGTTAATTTGGATTCATATGTTGTTTTTTTCTGACTTTATGTGAACGAAAAGACACAAATTCGCCCGTTTTCTCATTGGAAATAGGTAAATTTCAAAATATCACTGTACTGGTCACAAAAGCAAAGTTTGTGGGGAATAATAGCCATTTTCTATACTTTTGAGGCATAAGCAATTAGGAAATAACACTTACTACCCAGGAACCAAAAAAAAAAAAATTGTTACACTGTGTTATTATTATTTTGGATTATTAATTAATTTTGTATTCCTGTTACTGTATCACTTTGTATGTTTTAGAGTTCCCACTATTCGTTTGTATCTATTTGTCCTTGTATTACTTTATTTTCTGGAAAACAAATAAAAAACAGTTTTTAAAAAAAAAAATTACTCTGGTGGGTAATGGCCTTAATTGTACTGTGATTTCATTTTTTAAGTTGGGATTAAGAGCAAGGGATGGTTTAGGGTTTGGGTTTCAGGTTAGATGTCATATATATATATATATATATATATATATATATATATATATATATATATATATATATATATATATATATCATTTTAAAACCTAATCCCTCCTTACCCAATTGTGACATCTAACATATATATAAATTGTTCTTTACTATATTATATGGAAAATAATTATCCCACATATACTTTTTACCACTAAACACCATACAGTTTGGGGTTCAAGTAGAAGCAAAGCCTGTATTTTATGTAGAAGTAAAAACTATGAAACAAGACTTGACATGCACTCAGACTTTGAACAGGAAACCAAGCCATTTACTGTAATTATTAACCTTTCCTAATAATATCGTTGTTTAACGAGGCAGCTCCCAAAACTTCAGATGCGAACCTGGTTTGTGTTGCCACACATGTAAGTAAATCTAGCCCACAAGTGTATGTTAGTAATTAAAGAAGCATAATTAATTTAATTGGCTGAAATCGCTTAAAACTTCAAAAACATATTGCATGCATTAAAAAAGATTAGTATCAGGTGAAAAAACTCAATATACATGTACAAACAAAGTCTGCCAAGGGAATAAAATGCTGGGTGTCAGTGAACACATTTTATTAACACTATTTGGCAGAGATATTACTTCCTTTTCACTCAACTGCAAGTTCAAACTTGGTCACACGAGGAACACAGTCATGCTTGGATGAATGTAAACTGTATGAGTGAGAAGCAGATTCCTAAGGCGTATCAATCTATTTTCTGATAGTTAAATGACAACTGTCAATCATCAAGATTAGTGTCTTAAGATTTCAATAAAAAAAGGGTAGGGAAGATAACCCGTTACGAAGACAGATCATTTTGCTGTAATGATGCATATAGGGATGTTGTGTAACTAGATTTGCACTTTCTAGATTACTTAACTAAGTAGTGGCTCTTTAACGTGTGGGCGTCACCTTTTCCGTTTACACGCCTGTAATAAAATACAGGTTGTTGCACAACTTAAGAAAGTTTTCATGAGAAAACAGAATATTAAAGGTCATCATTGGGAGGCAGTGTGGTCTAGTGGTTAAAGTCCAGGGCTTGTAACCAGAAGGTCACCCGTTCAAATCCCACCTCTGCCACTGACAGTTGCTGGTTCAAATCCCACCTCTGCCACTGACTGACCTACTGTGTGACACTGAGCAAGTCACTTAACCTCCTTGTGCTCCATCCTGCGGAGACCCCTGCTCTAGATGTTGACAGGCTAGATTCAAGTATTCACCGAAAGAGAAAGATGGAAATCCAGAGCAGTACCGCGACTGCTTTACTTGCAAAGAAACAAAAAACGGTGACTTCCATGTTCCAAAATTCCACTGAAAACCGTAAAGCACGAAACACATTACATTTTGACCTGACAGAGGCATTTGTTTGCGCAAATATCCCTCTTGAAAAATTGGACAACCAAAATCTACGTAAATTCTTCAGACTGAGTGTAGCAAATGGTGGAGCGATTGCTTCATCATTCCAGCTGAGATGTGAATACTTACCTAAAGTTGCCGAGTATCAGAAGCAGGAGATTATGGAATTAGTAAAACAATCTGGCTGCTTGTCAGTGGTCACTGACGAGTTGACTGATGTCCAAGATCAGTATGGGTTACACATTGTATTTGTTTTGCAAGGCTTAAATGGTGAGCATGCATCTGATGTAGAACTGAAAGCTGTCCTTGCAGATACACTTTACCGGCTGTTATTTACAACACCGTTTCACAAGCTATTGTAAAGTGCTTGAATAACTTTTATGTTGACTTTGATGATGTCAGTGCATTTATCTCTCTATTTGCTGTTTTAAAAAAAAATATGTACACATAATTTATAAAATACTTCTTTGCACAATCTGTGAAATACGACACTTTTCCTGTGACACTGCAGTGAATTAAAAAAAAAAAAAACACGATTTTCACAGGGCCTTAACTATGAGTTAGTGCCTTTGAATGGGGCTTCTTAGAGGATGAAAGTTTCATGAGGTTTCAAACAGGACTGCACAATTGTTTTTCTGAAATATTTTGTAATGGTATGTTTCTTGCATATGCAACTTGCTCACCCTTGTCTCAGTCAACAACAGAGCAGAGAGTATCATCTTGTTATATTGTGGAAAAGAACTGAGTCATATATTCCATTCTTGAAAGTCAAAAGAAAAAAAATACTGTTGATGTCATTATAAAAAATAAATCTAAGTGTTCAAAATGTCTTGTATGCTTTTCTACATTAAATATCTTGTCTGCTTTTTACGTTAATAAGTAGCATTGTTCAAAATTATGTCACTTATGCCTCTCATAATCTTTTGAATTAATGTAGTGATGAAGCTCTTCAGTGAGACCAGTGATTCACAAGATTGCTTTAGCTAACACAGGAAACCTTTCATTAAATAAACCACTCTGTTGAGAAATTACTGAAAATGAATGCTTTCTGTGCTGGGGTTTATAGTTTAATTAGAAAAATAAAAGGACAGACTCATGTAATAATTCTCCAAATAGATGTCAGCTTTAAAAGGGGAGTGGCTTCTTTGCACCTGGTAGATACAGAATCAACGTTACACCTAGATACAAAAAATCTCCAGACGTGGTTAAAACCCCAATTGGAACATCATTTGTTTAGTTTGAAGAACATTTGTTCAGGGGATTTGTTCTGGGGAACTTTTAAGGGCAGGTAACCAATCTAAGCGACGTGTGAATGTGGCACTGCTGTCTCGTGCATATTCCCCTGGGCACCCTTGTAAATGAGACGCAGTGACCGGGTGACTGTCCCTGGTTGTTAAACTACTTCTGCATTACACATACCTTCATGTAAAGATAACACAGTGAGTGACTATAAGTACAGTAGAACCCCATATTTATGAACTGGCCGTTCAACCAAGTGCAGCACTTGAAACCACAAGAGGGCTCCTGGCTACAGTATATGACATGAAGATCTGACTGTGGTTACAGTATTGGTACCAGTTAACATTAATTACTTATTCATTCATTGATAACAAATATACAGCTATGATAAATATAATTATTTAAAGTTTGAATTTCTTCAAATGTTGCTGTTTAATATTTCCCTGTGGAAATGGGATGCAGCATGAGTCCCTTAGGTTTGTGATCACCAAGAAAATATAACAGTTCTGTAAAAAAAAATGTATTGAAATACCATTTGGACTGTCCAAATAGGTGGGCAGCTATATAGGCAGACTGTATTCTACTGCAAGAATGGAGGGGAGCCATTTGCTGTTCAGAGGTTAAGGTGGGTGCAGCAGTGGCAGGAGATTTGTTTGCACAAAGAAAGTGTTATTTCTGGCTATTTTTGTTTGTTTGAAATTTGTTCTATAACACAACCCAGAACTTTGTATACCTATTCAATCTATATAAGCAACAGCAATGCCAATCAGAATTAACCTAATTGTAATTTTTGTGTTTTTCCGTTTAATTCATCATACACCCTTTACTCAGATCTTACCAAGATGATCGGATCCTCCCTGTGTCCTTGCAGGAAACGCATTTCTTCACACCCACACACACTAGCCCCCTTCTCTCTCTCTCACTGTTCTTCTCAGGTGCCGATCAATTAACAGTCTCCCAGGGAGGTGTGAAACTTGTTCCTGCACTTTATGATTGGCCCACACGTGACATAGCCTCTCTCACTTTTCACCTCTGGGCTACATCAGTGTGCTGCAAACAGCAAATGTGGGTAGTATCTGGAAAATGGAATCACACTAATTCTCAGATTTTTCACACAGTTCTAATCCCATTAGCCCATCTGAAATAATCGCCTTGGTGACAAATGCTCTCTTGTTTGTGGTTCCTTTTTTCAGTTCTGAGAAAGGGATTGTTAATGTCCGTTGTCTTGTGAGTTACACATATATCAAAAGTCCTATATAAGCAATCGTCCTAGAAGTAACAACACTCACACATGACAGAAATTATGAATGTATCCAATAGCTTCAGACACCAAAGTGAAAATTGAGCACTATCCTGTTTCACAAATAGAAAATAGCTTTTGCCACAGTGTATTATGAGGTGGGTTCATTTCATTTCTTTAATAAGGGCTCGGACAAATTTAAAACAATGCAGTATCTTTCTTACTCTCGCTGTCTCTCTTACTCTCTCTCTCTCACTCTACTATTATGGCAGTTTGTTGATTTTTCCTTATAATATACCTCCAAAACCCCAAACATTTAGGATATATTTGACAGTAAGAAGAAAGGGGGGAGATTTTCAAAAGTTTGTAATTGATAACTCCAGTGTTAATGAACAAATCGGGATTTAGAATTGATTTGGACATTTTCAAGCAGTCATTATGCCTATTTCATTATTAAATAATCGTGCTAATGTGATTTCAGAAATTCTGTTGATTTACGAAATAATGTTAATATTTTAACAAGCAGTGCTTCTTGCGACAATTTATTTTGTTTCATGGGAATTTAAAAGGAAATCTGTGTTGTCATACTTTAACAGGAGTTAATTTGCACTTGGAAAATGAGGGTTTTAATTAACAAAAGAGTGTAAAACTTACCTTGAAACAGATATGTAACAGACCGCGGCTGTGACGCCAACAATACAGAGAGAGAGAGTGTACAGGACAGGGGTTAATTTCTTACAGACTACCTAGATAATTCAATACTTGTAGTTATGAAAATATGTAAGCCTTTTCTATAGTTGTGGTTATGAATGAGATATATTCACTTGTTTTAATTTGTAACCTTACGGAATGTTTGTTGTATTGCTAAAATGATATACCGTTATTTGCATCTAGTGTATTGTTACAGAAATTATCAATGCAACTGTAGCCTATCTGAACTCTGGATACATACATTATATGACAACTGACCTGTACTGTAGAGTAAATAATGAAATCTTGGTATAGAAAACGGCATGCTAGATATTGCCTTACAGGCAACAGATCATTGGCATGGATTTTGCCTAAATGTATTTGTACAGACCCCCCACATTTTATGTACATTTTCACCTTCACATGTATGTATGCATATACACTGTTCTTATATTACTGTAAAAGTGTATCTACACTGGAAGTGAGAAACACGAACGCAGCGAACGAATAATTTAGAAGTGACTGGAATGTATGGGTGTGTCTACACCGACTGTGAGAGATGCGAGCAGCCAGTCTGGGAGAAGCGAGCGACTGTACAGGAATAGAAATGTGTTCTATTTTTCCCGCCAGTCACGACTGACTAGAGTGAAACGGACCAATCAGAAGCAAAGTCAGTTCCAAACCCACTCACAAAACCACACCCAGGATCAGCTTCAGCACTATTTCCAGGCACAGCCCCAGGGTCAGTCCCAATCCTTGCCCCAACCCCAGTTCCAGGATAAGCCCCACCTGCAACAGCTTTAATGCAGTATGGACTGTTGGGAGGGTGGATGAGAAGGGGAAATTATGTAAATAGTTGGTTGTGTACTGTTTTGTGGGTGCCGGAGGTGTATTGTGTTGCATTACTGTGAGCGTGATTGTGTGTATTTTACCTCTTCCCCCTGTCAGCAGGACCTCTATCTCTCTTGGGTGTGTGGTGGCTTTGCCTGCCATTTCTCTCTCTCCTGGGTCTGTGGCAACTTTGCTCTCTCTTTGGTGTGTGTTGGCTTTGCTTGCTTGTTCTGTCTTAGTCTGTGTGCTGCATGAGTGGTGTTGTGAATTGGCCGCCTCTGTCTTGTGTGGGATTGGGTGGGAGAACAGCGGGAGGGATAAGGACAGGGTCACGTCACAGTTTTTGCTAAAATATTCGCTTTTGATGTAGCTTACAGTGTAGATCCACATTAAGTGTTCGGTGACTACTTTTAATAATGTTGAGTTTATTTATTGTGAAGGCGAGCAAAAGGAACCTACCAGAGAAAATACATTCAACATGATTAGTGGAATTCAGCGAACAATTACAAACAAATTCTGTATTGGGTTAGGCAGTTCTATCGTAAATTTAAAAGCTTAATAAATATAGAATTAAGTGTTACATACATGGTATATATGTATAACAACAACTACAAACACAAATGGCACTTCAAACATATTTATTTATAGCCTACAATCGTACATACTAAAATACATACAAAAGTAGATGTCAACATAAGAAAATACATTCCAACCAAGCCTACATAGATGGCTTACCCCCCGCCCCATCCAAAAAAAGATTGCAAAATGCACATTAAAAGATTTGTATATAGTAAGCTGTGTCAAAATATCCCCCCAAAGTAAAGGTGCTCCACTTGGAGTGCAGGATGCGCTCTATAGTCTGGACGTCGCGAGTTCGAGTCCAGTCTATTCCACAGCCAACCGTAGACGAGAGCTCCTAGGGGGCGGCGCACAATTGGCCAAGCGTCGCCCGGGGGGAGGGAGGGTTAGGTCGGCCAGGGTGTCCTTGGCTCACCGCGCACCAGCGACCCCTGTAGTCTGGCTGGGCGCCTGCGGGCTTGCCTGTAAGCTGCCCAAGAACTGCATTGTCCTCCGACGCAGTAGCTCTTGGGTGGCTGCATGGTGAGTCCGCAGTGTGAAAAAAAGCGGTCGGCTGACGGCACACGCTTCGGAGGACAGTGTGTGTTCGTCTTCGCCCTCCCGAGTCAGCGCAGGGGTGGTAGCATTGAGCTGAGCTTCAAATCATAATTGGCCATTCCAAATTGGGAGAAAATAATAAAAAAAATAATTGGCAACGACTAAATTTAGAAAAAAAATAAAATAAAAAATATCCCCCCAGATGAGGATAAATGACAAGTGAGGTTTTTTTGTTTTTTTTAAATCCGTGCCGTCTGATTTTTACCCCCACACCAGATAATCATAAATTAGCATTTTATATGGGAAGTGTTCTAAATAAATGTACATTCTGGGTGACAAAATGCACAATTTTAAATGAAGTTCACAAATTATACACAAAATAGATATTCCCAATATTTTATTTTTTTTTCATTTGGCTTATCCTTGCTGGTGAGAGAGTCATCTCCCTGTAAGTTATAGTTAAGCTAAGCTATAGCCCAAAGCAGCAGACCCAGCTGCATGAGCTGCTGTTAGAGTACCGTGTCAGCTTCGCCACCAGCTCAGAAGATGCAGGCCGGACTCACCTGGTACAGCATCAGATCGTGATGGGGAGGCCACACCCATCAAGCTGTGACCTCGCTGCCTACCCCTGGCCAGACAGGAGGCTGCCGAGAAGGTACTGAGGGAGATGCGGGAAGTGGGCCTGATTGAGCCGTCAGACAGCCCCTGGACATCGCCAGTTTTGATGGTTCCCAAGAGAGTGGCGCTTCTGTGTTGAACGAGGTGACCAAAAAGGACTACTACTTCCTCCCTGACTTTCAGGAAGCCAGAGGGGCAGGTTGCCCACTGGATTAAGCTCCAACGCTTCCACTACAAGATCCCCTGCGTCGGAGAGGATTGCAACCACTGTCCTAAGAGGGAGGCCGGGGAGAGGGAGCTGACAGTGGCCAAGACAGGAGAGGGCCATGACCTGGAACCAAGCCAGGAAGCATCGGTGAGTGGGGCCGGGGCAGTTGCTTGGTGGGAGATGAACACAGTCGGGGCCAAAGAGTAGAGGCGGCAGCAGGGAGAGGATCCTGCCCTTCGGCCCGTCCTACTGTGGCTGGTGAACCAGCGGCGTCCCTCTGGGAAGAAGTGGCATTGTAGTCCCCAGCAGTCGCAATGGGCTGGACTGGACATTTGCGCTGGGGTTCTGCACGAGGGAGGCACTTTACAACGGGGGAGCTGGTCTGGGTATACAGCCCCCTACAGAAGCGTGGCTGCTGCCCCAAGCTAGACAGCCATTGGCTAGGACCTTGCCAGGTCTTGGAGCGCATCGGGGAGGTCGTCTATAGGATTCAGCTACCACCCAGCGGATGGCGGGTGGTACTCCCTACCCAGGATGGGACCCTGTGCAGCCTGGTATGGTAGCTCTTGCCTCCCCCTTACCTGACAGTCCTGCTCCGACCCACGCTTCAGTTTTGGCACTGCCCTGCCTGACAGGGATGTCAGAGATGGGAAAATTGCCACCAATCAGCCCGAGCAGAAACCAGTTGCACCATTGTTGTCACAAATCAGGGGTAAATTGTTACAACAATGTTGCAAGGGGTTGAGAGCGGAAAACCAGGGGCCAAGAGTGGGAAGCCGTGCATGTTTGGGATTGGTGGCTGTTGTATCAAGGGAGTGGCCTGAACGAGAGGATAAGTAGCAGTGAGAGCAGTGACAAGCAACTGCGGAGACTACAAGAGGGCTGCAGAACTGCACCCCCCTTTTAGACTCCTGCCCCCTGCCATCGTCCACAAACCCCGGCTAATGTCCCGGGGATGGACGCATGTCCAGGATTGGTGGACCCCATCAGGCGGACATCTGCGGCCCCCTCCTGCTAGCTAGTTATTATTATTATTATTATTTATTTCTTAGCAGACGCCCTTATCCAGGGCGACTTACAATCGTAAGCAAATACATTTCAAGTGTTAGTGGCATGGAACTGCAGAATAAGAGAAATTACAGAAACACATAGCAAACAAATGGAACAGACAAAAAAAAAGTCCTGTTGTAGTGCAAATCCCTGGGTTGTTACAATGTGTATATATAAATAAAAGTATTCATACCCTGACAAGGACAATTAAATTAATAGCTAGTTGAGGCACCTTCAGCAATAATAACCTCTTGAACGATTAGGATATTTGTCAATGAGCTTTTGGTATGATTCTTTAGTGATTGTTGACCATTCTTCAATGCAAAATTGTTCCAGTTCATTCAAATTCAGAGGACTTCTCTTGTGCACAGCCTTCTTCAACTCATACCAAAGATTCTCAATCGGATTTAGATCGGGACTTTGACTAGGCCATTCCAGAACCTTGATTTTATTCTTCTTTAACCATTCTGAAGTAGTTTTTGATGTGTGCTTTGGATCATTGTTGTGTTGGAACATCCAGGTGTGTTTTAAACCAAGTTTTGTAGCGGAGGGTTTCAGATGATTGGCCAATATCTTTTGGTATGCTATGGAATCCATTTGACCATGTATTGGAACTAAATTTCCTGTGCCATTAGATGAAAAACAGCCCCATATAAGGATATTACCACCTCCATGCTTGACAGTAGGTATGGTGTTCTTTTCTTTGTACGCCTCACCAGGCTTTCTCCAAATGTAATGACTATCAGCGTGACCAAATAGCTCGATTTTTGTTTCATCACTCCACAAAACCTTTGACCAGAACTCATTCCATCATTCAAATGCTGATTTGCAAACTTTAAGCGATTGTTCTTGTGATGTTTTCGTAAGAGTGGCTTTTACCTTGGCCTGCGACCATTGAGACCTTCACCATGCAATACTCGACCTGTGGTTGAAATGGAAACCCCAGTCCCACTTGCAGCCAATTCACTTTGAATATCTTTGGCAGTCAATCTCAGATTGTTATTAACCTTCTTCACAATTCTTCTACTTGTTCTTGGTGAAAGAACCTTCTTTCTTCCAGACCGAGGGAGCGTTGTGACAGTACCATGAGTCTTGTACTTCTTGATAATAGAAACAGTAGTTGAAATTTGGTTACTCAAATGCTTGGAAATCTTGTATCCTTCTCCAGCTTTATGACAATAGCTATTTACTATTTCCCATATTGACTTATTGGTAATGACAGCAATCATCCTATGCCTAACCCTTTATACTCTCTAAGAGACCTACAATTCAGCATTTTCTAAACTTTTCTAGAATTAGGTTCTGCATTATCATATTGAAATTTCTAGCAGCTCCTAGACAATACTATCATAGCATCAAAGAGTTTGAATACTTTTGAATTAGCACAAATAAATAATTGTAGACATGGATTTCCACAAAAGCAAAACGTTTGCTACAAAAGATTTTCCTAAAATTCTTTGTTTTCAAGAGATTTCCATTGGGGTATGTAAACTTTTGACTACAACTGTGTATAGAGAGAGAGAGAGAGAGAGAGAGAGAGAGAGAGAGAGAGAGAGAGAGAGAGAGAGAGAGAGAGAGAGAGAGAGGAGTGGGTGTGGGCAGGTAGGAAGGGAGAGATAAGAAAGAATATAAGATGTGCCTGTATTAGATCCTCTATTAATATCAATAGGTTCCTCTTGCATTTAATAACGAATAGTTAGTTATTTTCTAATTTACTCTAAAACTACTTGATAATAAAAGCATTGGACTCGTGCTCGTTTTCATCTGAATAATATTAAAAGCATTTCAATAAATCACGTATTGAATTCATATTATTTGTGAGGTTATTAGTTTTACAGTAGCCAGCACTGACAATTCTTAAATTATTAAACACCAAAAATGCTTTCGGTGCTCTGTAGTTGCCATGCTAAATCTACACAAGGAACAAGCGACGAACTGAAAGTAGAAATGTATAAAACAAGTTAATTACCTACAATAATCGCACATAGGCTGTACGGTACCCTATTTAATAACTTTTTATAAGCACTTGAAGTGTTAAAAGGCATTGGAAGTAACATAATACTGCACTTTAATGGTATGTATAACTGAGTTAAAAGTAACCAATAAGCATTTAAGCAGTCCATTAAAGATGCTTTACAGACGTTAAGTATAAGTGGATGCATTTCTGCAAACTAAATACAAGTAAACACAATAGACTGTGTATTGCTTGTGACCGCTTTTAAAACAAAATCTAATGAGAATGTCTGAACCTAATGCAATAAACTTCCTTTTGAAATGATCTGATAAGCTATTGAAATATATTAACATTTATTTAGACATTCAAATTAGTGTAATTTAACCTGTACCGCAAACAAAATAAACTATTTTATAAATTAACTTCATATGGATTTCTGTTTCTTGGTTAGTTCGAAAAAATAACCTTTTACTAGTTTGATGATTTGTATTTTACAAGTCAGGCTTATGTTCGAAAAAATAAAACGTGTGTTGCAATGTGTCTTAAAACAGCACAAACATTTGAATAGCCTGCACAGAAAAAATAACAGCATGTTGTAAACGTTTGCAAATGTCTTCATTTTTGAGAAATTGTACTTCATAGCAAACATAATTTATTTCATTTTATGTCCGACAGAAAATAATATTGAATATTTAATTTCAATTGTATTGTTATTTATTGTACAAAATAGTGTCTCATTTTTTTATTGAAAATAAATAAATAAATTACATGGTTTAGAAATGTGTTCAGACATATATTTGATCTAAGTGAACTTCAGCCACAAGTCGTGTATTTGTATTTCGTTTCGCACAAACAAACATTATATGAACTTTATATATATATATATATAATGTATTTATAACATTATTTGTTTTACATTATTTTAATTATTTATGAACTACAAGCTTGAAACTTCTAATTTACACTATTTCAATATAGTATAACAGTTATATCACATATGGTAAAAGTATTAATAATTAAAAGTATAAGTATCTTTAATTCGTTAAATTCCTCATTCATGATGTGGATATTTTATCTTTATATAGCCTACGTGTCTCCCCTCCAAAATACAATATACTCGGGATCTCGTTTGCTGCTGTTTCCTAAAACACCAGTAGACGGCGCAAAAGAATAAGAGTAATGTAAATGTCCTCAAAATAAAACATTCATATTACCACTGCCCTTTCAATGAGGAGATTACTTTAACTATAGAAGTGTCGTGTACATTTTTTTTATCAGTCATTAAGATTTTTCAGGTTATTAAGCTTAATTTTTCAACATAAGTATTAATTTCTAACATATAGGCTACCAATGGGTACATGGTTTGAAATTATGTATTTTACCAATACCAATATATATGTTTTATTTTTATTTTTTACATAGCGACTTCATAGCCTATTTTGCAGAATACATTACGACTTAAGTCGGCTATTAGTAAATGTCAGAATTATTTTTCAAACGCGACCCACGAAGTTCATATTGGGCGCTGTAAAATGTTCGCTGCACTTCCTTTGGTGCACTATATTGTAAACGGTATTTTGTCTGAGAATGTTGTCAAGCCTATAAACGCTGACCTCTTTGACTTTGGTACTGAACTAGCCACTCTTTTGTTTTCTAAAGTCCAATAAACAGACCACTCAATCGCAGTATGCAAAGTGTACTGTACAGGGACAAAGTGATGCTGTTTCTACTTTGTAAATATATGCAGTGTCTTCTAATGTAGCCTTCACAACTCATGTTCAATTCAAACATTTAGGCTAGTATTCTACCATCTCAGTTCTATGTCAAGTTACTGCTTTCATATTATTATTAGTAGTCGTAGTAGGATGTTTTCTCTTCCTTAAACTACATTATTAATGGACTTGGTTATTATTATTATTTAATGTAGTTTTGGTATTTGATTGTCTACCCCAGCCCCAGTGATAAATATTTTCAAGAATTTTACAAAATGATGAAAAGTTTGAAGAAGCACACGACAGCGACGTCAATAATTTATTAAAATTATACTGTAATGCCATTTCCTGTGTTAGTATAATAATATATAGGTTTTTCTTTTTTTTCTATTTTTAAACTTCAAACGTCGAATTTTATACATTTATTTATATATTTTATGTTTTTTATATACTTCTTTCAGCGACTACCAAATTAGTTTTAATCTACCTAAAATAATATAATAATTACATTCTTGAAGTTGCATTTAATTTTTAAAAAAGTAATATATTTATTTAATTTTTAACATTTATGGCTTGTACAGTATTTTCAATATTATATTCTAAGTGATACAGCCATAGTAGGCTATGTTATATGTATGTTACTGTACGAGTTCTATTATCTAACTTGCAAAATAATCTGTCAATACAGGTACACGCTTTTTGAAAAGTCGTTAACAGTTTAGCCATGTATGCTAACAGTTATATATTGCTGGTTTTAAAGACGTTAATGATGCGGCTTAATTGCTTTATTGCCTTTTCATTCCAACTGCAGTAGTGTGTCTGTAGAGCCCTGCCAGTCTCAACTGCACTGAATGTTTGTATAAAGTAAAGACGTCTGATCCTAGCTGAGATTATGGCAATACAATTTCTGTTAGAAAAAATAAAATGGGGATTATGATGCGTTTTTTTAACACAGCATTGAAACCTGTGTTGAAACCAAGGAGCGACATCCCATTTTATTGTCTTCTACTCGTTGTTGTCAACTTTTAGGAATAATACGTCGTTCATGTCATTGCAAAGCTTGTCAAAATATATATATATATATATAAGCCTATCTTACTTACCTTTTAAGAGTTGAAATATTAAAAGTAAGATGCTGCTGTGATTCTGGAATTCATAGAAATGACAGCATTCCCATCGTGTGCATATTATCTCTCCTCGCATTCTGTGCACTTATATGAAAGAAATAATAGATGATCCCCCCTTTCATCTGTAATCTACAGGTTTTCCTGATGGTTTGAGGATTTTAACAGTTGTAACATTCTTGAAAATTTGCATCAGCGATCCGTCTGCTGCTCTTCCAAATGAATCGTTGTACCTTATGTGTGACTGTTTCATTATTTGACATGGCACTCTTTCCAGCACCAAACAGCTGTGATCGATGACAGATCCTCTTTCTCTAGACAAACTCCATACATCTAGTCATTGGGTCATTTCAGTATATACAAATAATATGACAGTAAACCAGTTTCAGAGCTAATTTACATTGGGTCGTAATAAGAATCTCTGAAATAAAAATAGACCAACTGATATATATATATATATATATATATATATATATATATATATATATATATATATATATATATCAACATTCGTAATTGTGAAATTCATTAAGATTACAGATATAAATAATAATAATAAAGAAAAATCCTGCATTATGTTTTCCTTTATTCAGTTAAAGGGGGGTTACAACATCTCCGGTTTTGCGTTTGTATTGCATATTTAGAAAAGGTGGTTTTCTATTTCATTATTTGTAGACGGTTGTGTTCTGTTTCTTTCTCGTCTTCTAATAGAGTTGTACACATTCCTAGGAGACAAGTGTGTAGATCATACTTCTATAGATTCACTTTGTGGACTAATGGTGACTTCCCGACAAAGTAAATCTACAATCTGCTTTGACCGAACGTTAAACTAAGAAGTTATACTTTTACTACAAATATATAAATAACTACATACCACGGGCTTTGTAAAAAATACACACTGGACTGTTTCAAACTAGTTTCCCTTAATATTTGCAGACTATGCCCTGTAATGTTTTAAAAGAAACTGAAGAAAAAACAAACAAAACAAAACAAACAAACAAACAATTTCAGCCCAACTACATAGATATACAACTAAAACGATGCATGCATATACATTTTAACATGAATGTTTACTGAGCATGTAACATTTTGTACATAACGATTTGGTTTTACCAGTATGTTATATCACGCATTGCCGCTCATACCTCTGAAGTATGACTTTCCTCATAGTTGATTTTTATTTTATTTTTTAAATTTTTTTACTCCTCCCCACTGATCAGCTCTCCTGTTGATCTATCATTTGACAATTGATCATCTTTCTAGCCAATGGAAGATTCGCTTCGCTAAAGTGCATTTTGATTGGACACCACCTCCAAACTGCAAGCGTCTGCTGTGATTTGGGCCAGCTCATTTTGAATCTGCTAGAGGGTTGAAATTAACCACATTTCCCCATTTTTCTCGTTAACAGTGCATTTTAGTATGTTGCCAACGTTTATATAGTTTAAAAGACAGAACCTATACTTGAACAATACTGGCAATTTACCAGTAATGTCTTGGTTAACATAATTTTTTTTTTTTTTTTTTTTAATGTGCTGTGCTATTTATAGAAGTTAAGTAAACTGAACAGAAGTATACATGGAGCACAAGTGAAAAATATAGACAGACTTGGTTAAACGTACAGGATATACTACCCCAGCATTGTGATTCATTTGTACAGATTCACAAATGTGAATGTGTTAAATGGAAACATGCTATACAGTCTATCATGAATAAATAATTGCTTTGTTTATTACACTAATTTGGTTGTCCTGCAAGTAGACACGTGGCACAGTTGGCTAATTACAACTACACTATATACATTCCAAACACTCGCTTTTGCATCAGAATAGCACAGGCTAAAAAATAATATAAACATGACAGTATCCATATGCATGCATTGTGCTTTTAAAACATGACTTCCACCAGTAGGACATGAAAATATCATTTCCGTGTCTTAAAAAAAAAAAAAATCTACACGAAATGTTTCAGTAAAAATCAAGTCATTAACTATTTTTCTCATTACCTCTCAGAGGTGGTCAGGTTATGTTTACAATGGAAATCATATAAAAAGCGTACTGAACAAAACCGTATCACACAATAATAATAATAAAAAAAGATAGCAATCTTAATGGAGAAATCGCTTCCATGCTTTAAACCGTAACGCCTCTATACTTTCCAAGGCTACCACACGTTTCCCCCCTCCTGTGTGAGCGAGTTGATGTAGCCCATTGCATTGTGTAAGACGCGACCTGTTATGGCCACCACTACTTCCGGGTTCCAGCATACTGGACCAAATCCTCTTCTCAGTTGCCAATGCAACACACACACACATTGTACACACACAGGGGCTGGCAGCTAGCAGCATCGATCGTGGTTCCTTTAAGACAAACTCAGCCAGAAATATCACCCCACCTCCTCTTGATCTCATTTAGAGGCTATTGCATAAAGAAATCTGCTCAGGAGTTGAGACGGATCAACTAAAGAGAGAGCTTGATTTTTTTGTATGCATTGAGTATTAACATTTAAGGTGTCCCGACCAGTGGAAGCGCACGGCGGATCATCATTCATTCACAACCTTGACAACCTCGCCTTTGATTGACAGCTGGAGTGGCAACAAGCCATGAGACTTGCTAGTTTTGTTTGAGGGGCATTTTTTTTTTTTTTTTGTTTAAGTGATTTGGTAAAGAAGATTCGTTCTCTCACTGTTGCTGCCCTGGAAAAAAAGGAGCTATTTTATTATACTCAATGTGCTGTACCATTAGCTGAAGTTGAGCTGAAGTGAAGATCTGGTTTGGTCGTCCACTTGAAAAGGAACGTACGGGATTTTTAATCTAGTATTTGGATTCTGGTTGTTTATTTTCCTTCACACTGGCCTCCTAGGAGATATATTAGAAGTTGAAGGAAGAAGAAGGAGAGTCAGGCAAATGGCGCAAAGGGTACGTATTTCAAAGTTTCTGCAACTTAAATGTAGAATCAAATTGAAACGTGGCTGCTGACAGACACACTACGAAAACCTTTTTTTAAATATATATATATATATTCTGTTATGGCATGTCAAGCTGCTCTATGTGGTCTCTGTTTTTATTTTACTGGTAGAGTTGAATGGCAAACACTTTTTTAAAACTACAAAGCAACTTCCAATAACTAACCTCAAAACTATTTACATTATTAATGACATGTTTTTTTTTTTTTTTTTTTTGGGGGGGGGGGGGGGGGGGACTACTTTGAAAATGTAATTATAATTGAGTCTCCAGCAGAATGCGCAGCTGTTCTCACGTCAGGCTGCACACAATGATCGCGAGAAAGTTAACTTTTGTCTGTCAGACTTTGTTTTGATTTTTGTAAAATCGTATACTACATCTTTCAGGTTGTATTTACTTAATGCCAGACTGATTTATCTATCCATATACATAGACCAAGGAACTAGGTAATTAAAAGGTTTATTCTAGCAAATACACGGGTACTTTCAGTTCTGAGATAGGAAAAATATTTAGGCTTAAAATAGCTTACATTTATTTAATACTTAAAAGGTATACATTTTGCAGTTATAACATTGCATTATGTTATGCTGACAATTATTAAAGTAAGAGTAGGACATTTAAATAAATAAATAAATTAAGACAACATCAGATCTTAATGTTAACACCTTTCTTCTCCTTTACCTTTTGCTCCTAGAAAGTGAGATCCTAGTTAGACCATGTTGGCCATTCACACCTCTGCAGTTTTTCTGGATAAAAGTGCTAATTCCTCTTTTTCACACTCTCTCTTAAACTATCCTAACACGTAAAACTCATCATGAATAATTGAGCTCTACAATTAACTACTTATTTGCAAAACGTTTCAAATATTTTATATTTGCAATAACATTGCTGTAATAATAATATAAAGTAAATTCAGGTGGTCAGTCTATATACAGATTTATATGCATATTGAAAAAACATGTTTTTATATCTCAAGTTATATATATATATAACATTTTATAAAGACAATCTTATTATTATTATGCCGCCCTTGTTTCAAATATGTATGCTTTTGTAGTTCATTTGTGTGGACAGCGCAACACAAATGATTTGACTACAAACAAAAGACCAGTTTAGAACATTATAGGAATAATATGTTTTCGAATATTTTGCATGTCAAAGTGAAGTTGACAACACAAAAAACGAAAAGCATATTTAGAAAATAAAACATCTATCTTAATAACATGAATGCACTGTTTGTATACGATTTGGAAAATAAAGGTCGTGTACTTTCACTTGTCCAGTTTAAGTCCGTGCGCCAAGTTCCAGTTTAAAGTCTCTCAGTTGCTTATTTTAAATTAGAAACCAATTAATTTAAAAAAGAGATACACTTAAACTGACTGAGCAATGATATCCAACATATAGTTTTGTTTTGTTTTCTTTTTAAGAACATTTAATTAAAACATTAAATTAACTTCTCCATACTTAAGACGAGCTGGTTTCTCGGTGGAGAGCTGCTCCTTACAACTTATTTTTCCCTTTTCCTTTGATTGTGACCACATGCCTGTTTTGTTGTACAGTACGACGATTTACCCCATTATGGCGGGATGGATGGAGTAGGGATCCCAACCACCATGTATGGGGACCCTCATGCCGCCAGATCTATGCAGCCTGCCCACCATCTGAATCACGGTCCTCCGCTGCATTCGCACCAGTACCCGCACACAGCTCACACCAACGCAATGCCCCCCAGCATGGGTTCTTCTGTCAACGATGCTTTAAAAAGAGATAAAGATGCCATTTACGGGTAGGTTTAGTTGACAGCCATTTTAATATTTTATGATCAAGAAGACCATAACATTAGTAATGATTATTTGGCGATAATATAATGGCTTTAATGGGTAGTGTTTTATGTAGTTAAGGAATGTAGTTAAGAAAAAAGAAACTTAAATTATTGTTAGATCAGCCAGATTTAATTAAAAAAATTTTCATGGTGTACAGTGTGTTGATAATATGTCGTGTAAAATGAAAATGGTACTGTGTGTTTTGCATGCTTTATAGAATATATAATGAACTATTAAAGAACTGATTAAACGTTTTACAAATTAAAGTGTGTGTGTGTGTGTGTGTGTGTGTGTGTGTGTGTGTGTGTGTGTGTGTGTGTGTGTAACATTATTTTTTTTATAATTAAACCCTTAACTGAAGGTTATAAGGTTTAAGGCATTTATTTATGAATTTGCTATTCAGATATTTACAATTTGTGTATAAGAATGATTAGAAGTATGCGCTGTGGGGACAGTCATTTGAATGGTCATAACTAAGTTATTGTCTATCTAAGCCAACTAGTTAAGCAATTCATACATCTAAAACAAATGTACCTATGCAAGATTATAACAGTGAGCTAGAGTTTAAGAATAGGCGTTCTTCTTCTTCTTCGTCTTCTTCTTCTTCTTCTTCTTCTTCTTCTTCTTCTTCTTCTTCTTCTTCTTCTTCTTCTTCTTCTTCTTCTTCTTGTTTAACAACAAAATAGTCAGTTTACAGTATCAATAGTAAAATGAACTGTGCAAATATAGCCCCCCTCAGTATTTCCTGTGGGGATTTGTTCTCAGTCAATGTTTAGGAAATGCTAATCATGGTTAAAATAATAATAATAATAATAATAATAATAATAATAATAATAATAATAGTTGCATTGAAGTTTTAGAATTTCAAAATTAAATGATAAGTATGCAAAATAACCAAACTTGCCAGCACACGTTTGTAATGAAAGTAAACCAAAGTTGAAGTATGTTAGAGTAAGTTTACAGGTTGCCAACTAAGAAAACACGCGCATAATGCCAGATAAACAACCATAAGTATGTAAAATGTTACATTTATCATTGTTGTACAGCTTGTGCTACATTTGGTTATTTATAAGAAACTTCGTGAAACAATCTGAATGATTATGATGCAAAACAAAAGAAAACAATTACCAGTGTTTGCGCAATATGGCTACTCTCTTGTCGCAAGTGTTACAATTAAAAAGTAATCAGAATACTTTTCTCATGCATTGTTGTGGTATAAACACTGTAACGTTTTGATGTCTCCAATAATGTTGTGCCTTGCATCTTTGCCTCTCGTTTCCAAATCTGGTAATTATAAACAAATTATGAGAGAGTTAACAGATAAACCGAAAGCTAGCTTCCTTTAATTTGTATTGCCTAAAGTATTTGTCCTTGCCGTTGTAGTGGGCTTGACGGTTGTGTTTTCTTGCAGGCACCCGCTCTTCCCTCTTTTAGCACTGATTTTTGAGAAATGTGAATTAGCGACTTGCACGCCAAGGGAACCCGGAGTAGCAGGCGGTGACGTTTGCTCCTCAGAGTCCTTCAATGAAGATATAGCAGTATTCGCTAAACAGGTTAGGAAAATTACCCCTTTACTCCGAAATGTCTGTAATGGTTTGTTACGTTACTTTCTATAAAAAAAAATAAAAAATACATGATACAATTAAACAGTAGATCTACACATGTTGATAAGCAACAATACAGTGAAGTAACTAACACGCACAGTGTTTTTTTTCTGTTATGTTTTACCATTTTATGTGTGGTTTATGCAGTTTAGAGAAAGTGTTAAAGTTAATTTTGGAAACTCCCATATCTGATTCTTCTAATAATTACATTTCCTCACTTTAGATACGGGCGGAAAAACCTTTATTTTCTTCAAACCCAGAACTGGATAACTTGGTAAGAATATAGATTTGTATATAATATCTTGATGTAAGAATCGTTATTATTATTATTATTATTATTATTATTATTATTATTATTATTATTGGTATTGTTATGTAATCCAGTTTATATTTGGCTGTTCTGTGTGAATAAGCACACACCGAAATGTATAGCCTAATGACTGTTTATAGTATTTCCGTTACAAATAGGAGTGTTTGATTTTATGAGAGCCCTCGTTGTCACCAGAGATAACCATCTCCTGTGCTTATTGGAAAGCTGTCATTGCACTCAGTATCATGACGTTTTTTCATTGAAATGCGGTATGCTAATACATGTATAATACAAGCAAGATGCCATTTTTTCATTTTACCATTTGGATTTGAGAAGTATATACGGAAGTACTTTTTCATCAAGTTGTCTTAGATGGCGCTTTTTTGGAAATGTCCACGGTTTGTAGCTGTCTCTATTGCTATGCGGACTCAAATAAACTTTTAAAACATTATAACATTACAAGGTAAATAACAGCATACAAAACCACTGCTATTTACTTTGTGTCACCATCGTAAATCTAATTATTTTATGTTGTGTCTGCTTAAAATGCAACTAGACTTTAGCAGGTAACGTCATAATTCCTGAATTTATTTATCGTGGGTGTTGATCACTGTTAACTTTCTTTGCAGATGATACAAGCCATCCAAGTATTAAGGTTTCATTTATTGGAGCTAGAGAAGGTAATTTTCACCACTGTCTTCTGTTGCAGCATTATGTTACAGTTCAGACCTTGGGGTACATTTGCATAAACGTCTTTCTTTCTGGTCTGTTGCAATTAGTGTCAAAACCAATCTTGGCGCCCATTTCTCTTCGCAGTTTAATTACAATTTTAGGCTACTAAAACCAGAATCAGAAACGCCCCGATAATGTGCTCATTTTTAATCATGTACTTTAGAGGATTTTTTTTTTTTTTTTTTTGCTAGGATGAAGAAGCTTTGCGATATAGTCAAAAAATACCGTACTGAAATACATGTGTACTACATATGTTATATTAAACATAAACAAAGATTAGCAGAAGGACTATCACTGTTGAAAAAGAAAAAACAAAACAAAAAAAAAAAAAAAAAACACAACTACTAAATGTATACGTAGGTCTACTTGAAAAGTGTTGAATGTCCAAGGCTCTGTCGGTCTGAAATGTATTACAATAATGTTTATATGCGCAGTCAATGGTAATTTGATTCTTCTATATGTCTTTTTTTTTACTTGGAACATGCTACCCTAATGTTTGTGTGCTTTTAACAAGGAGAACACGTTTCAACTTTTATGGTAATTTTTGGACATTAAATACCAGTGGTGAAGGTGGCAATATCCTATTCCGTTTTAATACCTTTAGCTCCTCTGTGCACAGATTCCCTTGAAAGGGGGTTATAATGAAATAACTAGACGAAATTAAACAGTTTACCTTAAATGTCACTCATGCAGGTCATCTCTCTAATGGCCACAGCCCCGGGAGCAGATGAATTTTACACGGGTGTTGAGTATGTTGTAGCCTGTGAATCGTCTTGTCACTGTCAATTTTCTGCGATATCTCTATTTTGGAAGAAAATAAAGTTATTCCAAATTCTGGATGTGTCTGGGGTCTCTAGAGGATAATTGCAAAGTGCTTCCACTATTTGGAACTTTTCATGTCAAAGGGGGGCTCTGGTGACACTTGTCAATTTCGTTTATTTCCTTTGTGATTTTTATTTTTGTCCTTCTCTTTTTATCTTTAGGTACACGAACTGTGTGACAATTTCTGCCATCGGTATATTAGCTGCTTAAAAGGAAAAATGCCCATTGACTTGGTTATAGATGATAGAGAAGGCGGATCTAAATCAGATAGCGAAGAAATCACAAGATCATCGGGAAATCTTGATCAGGTATGTCAGATCTTTTCTCTTGCATTACAATTTGTATTCAGGTCATCTGCTGGGTCACTACACCTTATTTTATTATTTGCATATGATTAAGTCAAGTTTAAATGAATTTCTATCGAAATGAACATTTTTGAATAATGTGGCTATTATTGCTTCATTAAGGCTTGCTCCCGGAACCGACCTGGCAAGATTGGCTTGTAAAAGCCTTGACTGTAAACTGACCTGCTTCGCTTTTAATTTTTGTCTTTTTTTAAAAAAAAAAAAATGTTTTTAACAAAATGTAAATGTTAACTCTAGACTTGATTATTGTAGAAAGGAAAATGAACACGTAGCTCCCACGATATTAACTTTTTTTTTCTCAAATGAATACAAATCTCGCATAGGTGGTCTTGGAAACAGGTAAATATATGGGGGTTGGATTTTAGCAAATTCTGTGCATTTCCCCCGGTGTATTCGGTTCATTACTTTGCCTTGTCAATGTTCTCTTGCCCGTCGCTTTTAGACTTGAATGCACATTGATAAAAGAAGGGCTGTTTTGCTGAAAACGCGCTTATTTTTTTTATAAGGCATTGTTGTTCTAATTTTAAAACAGGCCTGCTCCAAAAATAGATTCACTAGTACTCATTTAAACGTGCGTTTGTTATGGTGTAACTAAACGCGATCATATTTATTTTAAGAAAACTGGATGGCAGTGTTACTAAAAACACATCAGTGAATAACACAGTGTGCAACGTCATGTTTTCAGTAAAAATTGAATAAATAGCTTTGCTATAATGCATATGTGGAAAATATACCAGTTCTGATTAAAAAAAAAAAAAAAAAAAATCTGCACTGTTGGCATTATTTATTCTCACATTTCAAGGATATTACCGATTTGTCTCCGAGATTCACGTATGTACATACAGACGTGAACAATACAAACACGACAATTACACGCCTGGATCAATTTAATGAAGCGATAGGGGTAAATAATGTAAATCCATCGACCTCCATCTGGTTGAGTGTTCGGTTGTAACCATATAGCTGGCTGCAGTGTAGTTGATACGTTGCGTCGACCACTCGTTTTCGTAATGCAAAATGTTTTGATCTCTTACTCAGCCAGCATGTTTCAGTAGAAAAGAATATTGACATTACCCTTATTATAACATTACAATATGATCTTGCAGATAATACATAGCTGGTGTTTGAATATGCTACCACCTGAGATGGTAAACATGTAAAAAAAGAAATGTCTTTGCACACATAATGGGTTATGCTTTTGCAGTTCATAAAATAACACGTTTTAGAAATTAGAATCACGTATCGTATGCTTAACGGCAAAGACAAAACTCTGTAACCGTAGATAGAAATAGACTTCTTGAGCACTCTGGGGTGCTTAGGTGGAAGCAATTTCAAATTAATGTTGCTCGGGGGCTCCAGTTGAATCAAACCTTTAATTGACTTTAAAATGAAGATACATACCCTAATTTCCCCCAACGAAACATACTTTTACAACTGAAATGTGAAACAAGATACACCCTTCTAACTATGAACTTATAAAACGTGTAGCTTAGCAACATTATGTGGAAGCCCGAAAGAATAGGCCTAACTTTTCATTGTTTTTGCGACGTGTATTTTATGGAGAAAAATCTATATACAAGGGCAGTGACATTACCAGCGGTCACGTTTTTGTTGATAGGCGTTTTCAATTTAAATATATACCTTTTTAAAAAAGGAATATTAATTGGTTAATTTGGGGGTTATGCTGTGCAATTAAAGGTAACAACCTTGTGCTTAATTCGATTTTTCTTCTAATGTTTTGTACTAATGTTTCAAAACGTAACATGTAATATCAGCAGTCATTTTCTATTTTTTCCACATGCATTTTTAATATATGTCCTGGGCATGAAGTTGAATTGGACTGAAAAAAAAAACCAACCAAACAAAAAAAAAACATTGTTATTTGTGCAAATTCTTAACAATGTTAACAAAGAGAAAGAAAGCTTATTTATTCATAAACACATTTATTCAAGCACCATTGACTATAACATAAAATAATAATAATAATAATAATAATAATAATAATAATAATAATAATAATAATAATAATAATAATAATAATAATTCTCTGGAAAATACAGTGTATTTTATTGTATTTCCTAATCTCTGGGTCATTACTGTAGACAAGAATCAAAATGAGAGGCCTGTTCTGTTTGTTTAAAATAGTGCTTCTTTTTCTTTCTTTCTTGTTTTAATAAAGTGCAGTGCTGTATATAACTGGGAGGCTATGTGTACGCAGAAACAGGGCTCCTCCTAATGAAAAGAGCATAGCATAACTTTAAGGTGAAAAAGCCAGAGCCTCTCCATTTGCTCCTGAATGTGGCCCAGCCAGTTTGTAATCACGTTGTGTACTTCAGGCTGTGCTGATAAATCCCCCCCCAGGTGTTATATGAGCTGGAGTGACTGGCTATCTAATTAACCCTTTCCCTCCAGAGTTCGTCGAGCATTAGGTCCTTGAAGATTTGGATTTGAAAGAAAAAAACATTGCAACTAGTTGGTTGTGCAGAGGGGGGAAAAAATTCTGCTGGTACACAAAACTAATTTGTTTAAAATGGTTTGAATCCAGATCAAATTGGATAAAGTAGGCCGTGTGATTGTGTAAAAGAAAAACAAAGCAACAAAATAGTCTATGAAATAGAATAAAATGTTTTTAAGGCATTGTTTTGCACTGACTTCTAAATGAAGGGGCCCAGTGCGGGATTCCCTTTACAAAACCCATAGGCTGTCACTTCAGTCAGCCACATTATGTAGCTTACTACTAGCCAGTGAGGTCAGTATGGCGTTCCCAAGTACAGTAGTTATTGTGGGTGAACCCTTGACTAATGCATTAATGCTGTGGTTAAGTCTTAGTTCAATTCTCTGTGCACAGCTTTTGTGATTAGCAAAGCAGAGCGTGTGTGGAAAAAGTTCTGCCATTACCTTGAAAAAATGAGGGTTATAATCAGATGTTGAGTGAGACGTCATCTGAGTTTTGTTTGGTGTTTGGGTAAAGGTGTTTTTACAGCATTGTGTTTATTTTATTTGACTGTATCTTGTTAACAATCTGGAAGTAGGGGCTCCCGAGTGGCGCATCCAGTAAAGGCGCTCCTCGCAGGATGTGCCCTATAGCCTGGAGATCGCAGGATCGAATCCAGGCTATGTCATAGCTGACCGTGACCGGGAGTTCCTAGGGGGCGGCGCACTATTGGCTGAGCGCTGCCCGGGTAGGGAGGGCTTAGGTCGGCAGGGGAATCCACGGCTCACCGCGCATCAGCGACCCCTGTGGCCGATAGGGCGCCTGTGGCTCTGCAGCGGAGCCGCCAGATCTGTGTTGTCCTCCGGCACTATAGGTCTGGTGGCATTGCTATAGATCTGCAGTGCGAAAAATGACGGCTTGGCAGGAGCACGTTTCGGAGGACGCGTGTTCCAGCCTCCGTTTCCCGAGTCGGCGCGGGGGTTGTGAGCGGTGAGCCGGGGATACAGATAATAATTGGGCATGCTAAATTGGGGTGAAAATTGGGGTGAAAATCGGGGTAAAATAATTGGCGACGATTAAATTTAAAAAAAAAAATTAAAAAAAAAATAACACAATCTGGAAGTAAATTGTATTTTAATTAAATGTGTTAACATTTCTGGGGATGCTAGGCTTTGTATTATTTGAATAATACACATTGTCCAAAGTCTAGATGTATGACTGGCATGCAACTATAAGTGGACCTGGATAATATAAACACTTTTACCCCTTCTCCACTGGCACATCCGACCTCTGAGGGCTCAGTACAGTACGGGTACGGGTTGTTCTCCACTGGCTATTTTTCGAGCTGAGCGAGAACCAAACTGTGAAACTCCGGCCTGACAAGACATCTGAATCCAGCTGCGAGCCGAGCCGAGCCAGGACAGGATTAAGGATTTTCATCATTATGTTGCATCAGTCAGTACAGTCCAGAAAGAAAAAGAACAAACATGGCAGGCAGCGAGTGTGATGAGAGGAAAGTACAGCCTTGGGATGCTGAGGAAGTGCAGGCTGTAGTTTCTCTGTGGGCAGATAGAAGTGTTCTGGAGTCTTGCATCAGAAATGAGAATGTTTATGCCCGAAATTCTAACGATTTGAAACAAATGGACATAAACTGCGAACAGTACACTTTAACTCACACACTCAAAAACACAAAATTCTATCAAATTTCTCATCCTTGACCTTTATTATGTTACTATAAAGAAAAAAATGCAGAAGTTAAAACAATTCTAAACTTATTTACAAAAATATAGTTAAACAAAATACATCTGTGCCACACATAAAATGGGTCTTGTTGCGCTCGCACAGCTTATTTTTTGAAGCACCCAAACAAAAAACAACTAGAAAAAACATGGGATAACTTTGGTAAATCATATTTTTAAAACCTTCTTTAATTCTCCTTCAACAGAACTAATTGAACTTCGGTAAGTCGATATAATCAGTAAAATTTGTGGATTATAAAGAAATTCCTAAATATTTTTATGTTTTTACTACCCTGTTGCTGTGCTTTGTGTTATTTATCAGCCTGTGTCTCCTGTAGACCTGAACGTTTTTAAAGCTTTCAAACCCATGACTTTGTACAAAAGAAGATCCGTGGTGCGTTGTTGTGTTTTTAATTTACTACTTAGTCTGTATTCACGCTGGGTCCATTTAGAGGGTTTGGTTCGCACGCGGTACGGTTCGGTATGTTTGGTGTGAAGTGTGAACAACGATTGGGAAACTAACTGTACCGAGCCCAAAGAACTGGTCTCGGTCCGTTTGTTAAAAATGAACTATACAAGGTAACACCACTCAGAAGTAAACATTTTGCAGTTTAGTTCATATTCTGAGGAAACAAGTAGAGCAAAAAACAAAAAAATGTCTCCGGCAACTACATTAGGTTTACCACTACCAGACATACTGTACAAATTGAGATTGTCACAGTTTTCAGCCTTAATGTATTTGTCCTGGTCGGAAACAGTAAAATTGTTAATCGTCCCGGTTTTGCTGTTATATTATTTTTTTAAAGTACAAAACTGTATCAGCGTACTCAGCAAGTTGTAGAGTAATGTATTAGATTGAGTGTTGGCCATTCAAAATTAAAATAAACAATTTTATGGATTATTTGTTTAATCATTCTGATTATTTATTATTTTTTAAATCTGGCTTTTTGTACATTTAACATGTTTTGACTAGATGACACTATAAAGAAAATAATGTTGTTGTGATCTGCAATAAATTCACCCAGTGTTTGATTTTTAAACTATTATTGTGTTATTTTATATACTGTTATTTTTGTTAACAGCTTCACAGTTGCTATGGCGTCAGTGAATTGAAGAAGAAAAAAAAAACGTCCCAGTTTTTCACTGTGGAAATCTGGTAATCCTAAATTACATGGACAGTGCGAGAATTGAAGCTCTGATAGAAAATATGGTCAGACACTAAAATCCAAGCCGAACTGGACAAAACTCACAAACATAGTAAAATATTTTCAGTCTTTTCTCAAATGATTTTGTTTAATGCTGACATTAGGAGACACGTGCAGAATTGCGTAAACTGCATTCTCCTACTGTAGGTATTCAAGAACTGTATGAATTAAATTAGCGAAGTGCTCCCCCAGTGCTTTCTTCCACAGCAATATGTAAAAATCTAAAACATGCTATATTAAAAACCAGAGCAATACATCAATAGCTGCCATCTTTCAATATGCCTTGCAGGATATTGTAAACATCCGGTTCACGAACCGAGTGCACTTGCAAACTGCTGAGCACAAACAAAAAAATGGAAAAGGACCAAAAATAAACAAACTTTAGCCTGCATCCAAACAAACTCAGTCCCTTTGCTCGCAGATAAGTGTGAACATCAAGCACATTGATACATTGTTTCAAATTAAACAAACCAAACTGTCCGTTTGTAATGGATCTAGTGTGAATGCAGCCTTAAACACATGCTGAATGTCACAAAAGCTAAAACCTAGGCCTACAAAGTGAACTATTATTATTGTTGTTGTTTTTGTTGTTGTTGGTGGTGGTGGTGTTATGTTTTTATTACGTATTGGAAAGTTTTAATATATTATTCTGTCTAATATATTAACAGTCAACTCATTATAATTTTATAAAGCAGTCTGCAAGAAAGCAAGTCCTAGTATTTTGTTTCTTACTAGGTAATATATCATTAATATAGCACAATTTTTCAAGTGCAATAATTGGCATATTTATTTTTGATTACTTATACTATTAGTATTATTGTCATATTTTTAGTTAAGTAGGTTAAGTTGTACTGTTCGCCTATAGTTCAACAATATGTGATTCAGTGACTGGGAATTGTTCAACTGTAGTAATCTGGCAGTACTGTATAGTCGTCTGTGTTATACAACATCAACTCTAAAATCATTAATTGTGTAGCTGTCACTTTTTAAATTATGATACATGTAATTTTTTAGGGGTTGGTGTCATTATGAATCAGTTTCTTAAGGTGCCCTGTAATTTAGTGATACTTTCCCTATAGCATTAGACAGATGTATTAGCAGCACTGAAGTATATAAACTAATGCAAGGCAGTTAATGTAGTGCAATGACCTGTAGAAATCCAGTGCCAAGAGATCATATTGGAGTTGCTTTATGTAGAAGGCAGATTTAAAAACTGCATTTTTGACACAATATTTCAATCTTACAGATCAAATAGCATACTAAGCTGTATTTAATGTTTTAATATAGTACTTCTTTACATTGGCGGCTGTTGTTCCAAAAAATGGGGAGGCAGAAAAAAACAGAGGTCTTGGGGTCCCCTTAAGCCACCAGCAGCAGAAGAATCTTATTATTTTATTCTGACTGACATCACTTTTCATATCTTCTTAACGGTTTGCCCCAATTCAAAGCTGTAAACACATTTTCTCCACCAGCCAGCAGAAAAAAGAAAACAGTGATCCACTGTAATTTATTATAATAAACTGAACTGTTACACACTGCCAACATATGTTTAAAATACAACATTGATATAGCATTTAGATTTCAAGACCATGTCACTTTAACATACTTTGCATAAAATATTTTCTAAACAAAGTTGTTAAGGCAGGATAAAGGCAGACACAAATCAAGCACATCCTATCGACTTAATTTGTTAAACTTAATAAATGGCCAACAAACAAATTAGATACTGTTCTGTACATACGAAATGTATCTATTTAATATAAAAGAAGCAATTCAGACAAACTTAGTTCAAGAGCAAGGCACATTACTCAGCTGTATCTCATGAAGCAAAGGTGGCTGATGGAAAACATCCTCCCAAAAGTAAGTAAAAAAAAAAAAAAAAAAAATAAAAAACAGAAACAGTAATTGTAATTATACCTAAAAAATCTTTATTAAAAATTAAATAAATCAAACTACTGTATTTGTATTCACTAGAACTACGTCCTTCCTTACAACCCGTGCCTTTTTCCTTTCACTCGTCAGTGTTAGCATCTGAGGTCATCAATGTGGGATGGCACACGTCCGGTGATTGGCTAAAACAGGCAAAAGGGGATGGGAAGCATGCCGCCTTTTAGCCAATCTGATGAAGAAATGGAAGAACATGATTAGCTAATAGACGTGCTAATCATAACTATAGAGGAGGAAGAGCACGCCTGCCTCCTCCAAACGTACAGCGGTGACTGAGTGGAGAATTTGGAT